>NC_051861.1:25950095-26250095 GCF_015732765.1 Culex quinquefasciatus | reverse complement strand
AAACTTTTTAGTGTTTTTTCGATGAAAATACGTTTTTCGGAATTCTGAGTACGCCATCAAATCGGGCGTCTAATTTTACATAAAAGTCCCTTTGACACCAAATTTCTATCTCATCACCGTTTCAGGCTGCAAATTATTGAAAAACACCTCTTTTTTCGCATGTTCAAAAATGGAAGGGGTCGTACCGCCCCTCCGTCACGAGATATCAAAAAACGGACCTCGGATTCGTGATCAGGGACAAAAGTTACCCCGTAGGACAAAGTTTCACGCAAATCGAAGAGGGGTCGGGGCAACTTTTCCCGATTTCGTGTGAGTTGGTAGAGAATTACCCTAATAGAAAAGGAAAACTTTCAAGCCCTGGTGCACGGACCCCAAGATTACAGGCCCGGCTGGTCCGTCCCCGTAGGCAAATAGATCTGACCTTTTCCCCTTGGTTACGTTCGAGCTAGGGGTTGGTGAAAAGGCACCTAGCGCAGCACGGGCTCTCCCCCGGACCGCCGTAATTACCCCATCAACAATAACATAACATGCGAAATTAGCACCGGAAAAGCAGAGTGGATTTCAACTGGGGACAGGGTGACGGCATTTTTTAAGAAATCCTCCGGAAAACCTACATTCATTTGTTTTGAGTTTTTTCTTATGCCCATTTTAGTATTTCTGAATACATTATGATCGATAGCGAAAATGAAAGTGTAGCCAATTATGCTGAAAATATTTGATTGTTGATTATAAACGCATTTTCCCCTTAAAATTGCTTTTCTGTATAGCAGGGGTGACCAAAGTATGGCCCGCTGGCCAAACGTGGCCCGCGAGGTGATTTTTTGTGGCCCGCGGACCCGTTTTGAATGATCATGTAAAATGGCCCTTTGCACCATCTGCATAGTGATTTTGTATTTTTTACAAATTATGGTTTAGTTGAAGCTTTTTGTGAACCTTTTAATTTGTTGTTTATATAAAACGAATAATTCATTTCACATTCTTTGATCCAAACATGTTGTTGAAATAATCTATTCAATTGAAAATTGATGTGTGTGATTGAAAATATTATTTCCTCCAAACTTTTGGTCAACCATTTTAAGAAATGAGTTATGAAACGTTCAAATTTCACGAAGTAGAAAACTGTAGAGATAGCATAAAAACAAAATTTCCATATTAATTAACAAAAACATAGCGCCTAATATTTTATGGACTTTTTTCACTTAAAAATCTTCAACTTCTGGATACGAACTAATGACATTTGGGTTACTTATCTGAGTAACTAACATCTGATTCTGGCTAACCAAAATTTATTTAAATTTTATTGAAAACGGAGAAATAATTGTTCAAAAATCCTGATGCATGATTTATTATTAAAGTTGCATTTTATTTGTAACTAAAATTTTGAAATTTTTCTAAGTTTGTGTCACCCCTTTGAAATAAAAATAAAATAATGGTCAACCTCCCCACGGTCTTGCCCAAACCGTGAAATATAATTTTCTAACAAAAAAATAGCAGTGGCCTAACCTGGTTTCAATGTTTGTTGTAGCATAAAAATTGCAGTTTTTGAAGAATATTTTTTAAGATTTTTGATTTAAATAAATTTGATCCAATGGGATTGAATGCTTTTTTCAACGAATCTGTTGGAAAAACCCTTTTTGTTCCTAAAACTTTAGTGACGAAAATTTTAGAAAGGTGAATTCGCAAAAATAATTCAACTGATTGATGTATTTCTCTGTTTTATAGATTGAAATAACATATTTTTTTTCTCAGCCATTTTTACATTTGGTCCGCTTATCTGAACTTCAAATTTGGCCCGCCATTCAAAAACTTTGAGCACCCCTGCTGTATAGGGACTGTAACTCCGAACACATTTGTCATATTATATAAACTAAAGATTTACGAATTACGACCATGAAATATGAAGTTGGTTTCACTTCAATATTATTATTTTTTTAATCTAATTCTGAGTCGCCACCCTACCTCCTTAACCGGACCAGGCAATCTGCGGTAATTATGATTTAAATTTGTACCTCTTTCCTGATGATGAGATCCCGGACCCGGACCATCTGCCGCCGCCAACGAACGGGACAACTTCATGGCCATTACAAAACCAGGCTGTAATCTCACACATGAATATTGCTTTAACTTTTTTTTGTTGGACGTGTGTGTGTGTTCGTACGAGGATCTCAGATTCCAAATAGTTGGGTTTCTGGCAGTGCACCGCTCCGAAAATGGGGCCCAAAGTAGAAAGTCTTGTACCCACATAAAGTTTTCCCATCTGGTGGTTCGGGTGGTGGTGGTGTAGTCCCCGGAAACTTGCTAGTCGGTTCCACGAGACAACCAGGTACTGCTGCCTTAAAATTTGCCTTAATTTCTGCCCAGATTTATGCCTCGTTGGCAATAAAACAGCGTCACCGCTCCAGGGCTAGCAGATTATTTTAAGCGATATTTATGCTGCTCTACTACTCTTCGAGACAGCCTAAAGAGAGAAAAGCATAAATTTTCTCACGTCTGGATAAAAAAAATGTGAAAGAAGCCTCCGCCGCCGGAACGGAACATTGATAACGCCCCAGACGCCTCTAAATCCTTCCGCTTTTTTTGGAGCCTGGGCGCGCGAAAAGCTCGTAAAAAGTGCCGCCAACCCACTCATCTTTGGGATTATTTATTGATAATTCGTCTCGCGTTTTTTTCTTCCCTGTTCCATTTCAGAGCCACGAGATACATAACCTTGAAACGTACACCCAGTACCTCGTGTCGATCCAGGTGTTCAATCCGGAGGGGCTCGGTCCGCCGACGACGGTGCTGGTCATGACCGACGAGGGCGGTAAGTGGTGGGGTTTTGTTTACGTTATTTGAGGTTATGCAGCCCGATTTGCAGCTTGTTTTGTGATCATATTTCTTGAAAGCTAAGAAAAACACACTTTTCCTGACCTGACACTGCACGTTGACAACGAATGACAACGCGGAAGCAACTGACAGGACAGCCCTTCAGAATTCTGATTCAAAAAGTGACATCTCGTGCGCGCTTATTTGAGATCAGTATTGTCCGTTTCTTTCAAAGGTACACGCCGCGCGTCATTTCAGAATGTGCCATAAATATTGTTGCCAGCGATTTTCTGCACTTTTCGTGCAATAAAAAACATACCTGGCAGCAATGGCAAGCGATTCGAAGAAGAAGATAAACAAAAACAAAACGCGCAGTATGGGATTTGACAGCGCGCATTTGCCGAAAGTGCGGCGCGTCGTTTCGAGGCTGGTATGCCGCGAGTCTTTTTCGGGAATACGGGCAATAATTTCAAGGGAATGATGGAACGAAAAAATAACAAATCCGCATAAATAATTTCAAGATTGTTCAGGTGTAAACCGAAAACGCGATAAAAAAAATGCAAGTGGACGAATAAGGCTCTTAACTGCATTTAATTTTGCAGCCCAAAACCAGTTATTGAATTGAAAAAAATTAAATTCTTTTTCAAATTTTCTTTTCTTGATTTGTGTGCACCTATGCCGAAGACCAAGATTGTTTACTTTTTACTCTGACAGTCTTGGTCTGACAGCTTTATCATGGATTTTGGTCTGGTCTAGGCGAGGGATAGGACAAAGCACCCTCTTGGCGAACACGGGAGTTAAAGATTCAACAATGACAGAACGCGTTAAACGGAACTTTAGCATTTTTTTTTTTTTTTGCAAAAGTAGTCAACCATAAACTCAATTATCGCGCTTTGCTGAAGTCTGTTTTTCGGGTCAATGGAAGTGCATTTTTCCCCCACCCGAAAACGGCAAATGAAATATGCACGTGAAAGCTTTTTAATGGGCACAGCCTCGCATCTGTTAGATTACTTTTCCGAATTTTCACCGAGGCAAATGTGGTAACTGACAGGCAGGCGGTCACTGCGTGTTTGCACTCGTGCGAAACCGTTATCGTTGGTTTGACAGATGTTGGGTACACGGTAAAAAAATTACGAAAGAAAATTGGCAAATTAGAAAACTCAATAAAGCTTGTTTCACCGGAGTGTCTCAATTTACAGTCAAGGAATTCACATTTGTACTGTGTGCGTTGGAGCGATGCGATATGATTAGGTTGTCATTTTTTCCTTAGGTTTAGCTTCAGCTTTCGGTTCAATGTGGCTGCGTGACTCTGCCCGTCCGTGGTGTGGAATAGAATCCTTTTTATCCAGAGTATAATTAGTTTTCGATAGCACACAAACGATAGATGGCGGGTGTAAGGGCGACAGCGTGTCAGTCGAGTTGTTTTCCGATGCATTAGTTGGTTATTCACTAGTTCGGTTTTATGTCAGTTTTAATCAGAGACTAGTGCCGACTGTCAGTTACGTGTGATGGTGAGGGTTTCGTCCGTTATTTAGCATGTAATATTCTGATGAACATCACAAAATAAATCTTTCAGAGTTCAGTAAAATTGAGGAATAAATTAATTTTCCTTTGAAAAATAATAATTGTCGAAGAAAACCGATGGTCCTAATTTTTATTTCAACGATCACTCCATCAAATCTCTTGAATCGTCAACCAGTAACCAATCTTGAGCGACCCCAATGTCAAAGCACGTTTATATGTTGCTAACGAAAATCTCAACCCTTTACAGTGCAAATTACTCCCCCAAAATACACCCGTATTGCAAGTTCGTCTATGTTGACACATGAAAGATAAGGGTTATTAGGGCAACAAAATCGATTTCTACCAGATAAAACGCAAGCCAAACCCTCATCCCAGTGCAAAAACCTCCCTGGCTGACGGTTCAAAAGTTGCTCGCTCAAATAAATCCACTTTTACACTTTAGAAGCACCACGCCACCCAAACTCTGGAAATGTGCTGAGGGTTTGCCCCCCGAAACATTGTTTTATTCATTGCAGACTTCCTCGTTTGCGCTCCCGGGGATAAGGGATAACCTCCTTTAATTACATTAGGTGCCCCCCTCCCCTTCCTTGGCGCTTGAATTCAAGATGGCTGCTAGACTGATTCAGCGTAACCATCGCTGGAGTTGTACTCACCTTGCATGCAAGCAATCGTTTCTGAAGGGTTGACGTTTGACATTTAAGTCAGTCCAATAAGTTGTAATTGTTCAAGCGGCACAATTTCCAAGCTTTCAAGAAATATGATCACAAATTCTCACCACACCTTGAACCAGTCTACCGGGAGGAGGAGCACCATCGACAACTGTAGAACCGGTTGAACCCGCCACCACCGCGGTGGTTCCGTCAACTTTATCTCCCGGCTTCGCTTCGTCAAACCATTAATCCTTTCGTTGGTTCTCGGCAGAACCAACCTCGGTGACGACGACAACGACGACGACGACGATGAGGGATCGGTTGGGTTTCCAATTCCGGGGGATTAGTTGGGTTACGCCGAACCGGCCAAAAACTTTGTCCAAACACTTGGTCCGCAACGGACCGGCACGGGTTGGCCGTTGATGGATTCAAAGTGAAAAGTTTTAGCCCAGCGAGAGCTGCTAATTTCCTGTTCCGACGTGTGAGTACTTTGAGAGATTGATTTTGGCAGAGCAGAGGGGGGTGTGCGCTTTGAAAAGTGCTGTTTGATATTCCACGTGGAAACGGAGTTCAAGGTAAACAAAGACTTGAAAGTCAAAAGTTCGTGGAACCACACAAGCTGCTCCCTTCGGAATCGTTTTCTCAACGTGTGACTCTGAAACACTTTAGCCAAATCACACAAACGTACTTAACTCCTGAACTTAATTAATCCGGACGCCAAACTGGGCCGGCAGGGGTCATCCCATAAACAAAGGCTTGCCACACACTACGGTTGGTTTGATGTGCCCCCCTTTGCCATAAACCGATTCTCATCTCAGGCCTACATCTCCTACCCCCTTTCAACAACAACAACAAAAAAATGCCTTTACAGCACACTTGGCTGTCATTTCTCCGGAACCATCGTATGCTGCTGGTGGTGGTCCGCAACCACAGTAAAATAAATATTTAACGGATGGACACGGTGTGACTCTTGGCCTGCGGCTGGCTGACAGCCGGCCGGTGCGTTGGCGAATAAAACTGGAACCATAGCCTGGAAATAAAAACAGACACCTACCTACAAAAGTACGGAGACGGCGAGTGCCCGCGTGTGTCCTTGATTCAATTTTGTTCGCTCAATGTTTGTTTGTTTTTTTTTTTTCGTCTGGCAAATTACTGTGAACCTTACTTTTTTGTACTCTGAGGTGTTGTAGAACAAACATTGATCAGATCACCTAATGAGATGATGGATCAACATTCAACTGAAGAAAATCAAAAAATCAAAACCAGCCACATTACCGATCCACAGGACTTTTGTGGTCTCTATTGCAAGTTTCTGCTCGAACTTATGAACCTGCCACCCCAGGGTTTGAACTGACGACCTTTGGATTGCGAGTCCAACCGCTGCCAGCGTTTCCACCGGAGCAGGCTTGGTTTGGTGTGTTGTTTGTCTTTATAGCAGGGAGACGATTCCCACACCTGAAATGACTTAACGGCCTAACAACAACCAAGGCCGGTACTGACGTTTTACGTCTCCATCCGTTGGAAGGTTGGAGCAGATGGGAATCGAACCCATGATTATTCGCTTACAAAGCGGGCAGCCTAACCATTCTGCCAAGCTTGCTGCTCACTGAACAATAGTATATTTCAAAAATATTAAGAATTGTGAAAGTAGATTTATTTTTACAACAATTTTTTAATTATGTATAAGCAATTTGAAAATTCTCAAAACTGGTATCTACTCGTTCGTGAGTTGCTCTATGCTGAAAAAAATTGATTTATTATAGATAAAAAATCAAATGAGTTTCGGAGATTGTTATGGCTCATTACGAAATATTGCTAACTAATCCGAGATATATACTTAAATGAATTTGTATTATAATTATTGTATGCTTGTTTAATTTAGGTTACAAGATTTTTAATTATTCCAATTTTTTTAAGTTTCCATTTGATAATTCTTATCAGGTAGATTTGGGCGTTTATTTTCAATTTTTATGATAAAATCATTAAGTTCGTACAACTTTTCCCCCAAGTTTTGGCCCTTCTTTTTATTTATATGGAAATTGTGTTACGAGGTTTAAACTATGTTTCACAAGAACAGTAACACGCCAAAATAAGACCAGTCAGCCCACTTCACAAGCCCAACCCAACCACTACTGGCTGGTATAAGCTCACCACAACCGGCCAAAGAAGCTTTCGCATAAAGTCATAAATCGACAAAAATATTTTTTGCTTTCACCATTTTTTTTTCAGCCCATATTTCACAAGACTGCTGGATGAATGAAAAGAAAAAAAAACTATTTTTTCTCACATATCCTCAACCACCAAAAGGTTAGCGAAATGAATAAAACAATCGACGCGCCCTCTTCCACCACGTCACACCTCCGCGACCGTTAGGGGCCCTTCAGAAACGCGCCCCCGCAAGACTTGGCCGCGTTCATATTTTCCCAACCTAACCGTAAGCCGATATGTTCTGACCGAGGCTTGTGTTGTTTCTGAAGGGGGGCACCGCATGCAGTGACTGACGCCCTTTGGGAAAGCCTCACCATCCCATTGCCGCCAATGATAACAACAGCAAGGGTCGTTTCCCAAAATGTTCTAAACCATCAAAAAACTATTACTCTTGCCGGGGCTTTCACTCTTCAGGCGAGGCCATCAGGAAGCTTCGGTTAGTTCCGAGGAAAAAGATTTCGCAAGAGGTGTAGTCTCTGCGAAGGTGTTTGTTTATGATCGGTAGGTTTTTTTTTGGTAGGTTTTCATTTCTTATAAAAGAGAAAATCAAATTTCAAAAGAAAATCAAATTTCGGCGGCATAGTTTTTACCCGTACTGCTTAAAAGTTGCTAGTTTTTGTCCCTTGAAACATATAAAAAATGCATTTTATTTATGAGAATTTATTGATTTATTGTTACCAACTATTGAATAACCTGCAAAAACATCCGTGCATCTATTTTTCTCAACAGTTCGCAATAGGGGGATGGCGTCGCTATTTTTAGACCACGTTTTCCACTTTTTCTCATCGAAACCGACTACTTTATCGACTTCATTTTGCTGGGCGAGATAGGGAGTTGAGTTGGAGAATTTGAACGGTGTGCGTCGCGGTCCTCGCGCAGGATTTTCGTTGCCGTTTCCGTCTTTGTTGTCCCCCCGATTGTGTGTGTATTTCGATCCGGGCGGTTTCGGGATGTTTGACAGTTGAGTTGGAGAATTTGAACGGTGTGCGTCGCGGTCCTCGTGCAGGATTTTCGTTGCCGTTTCCGTCTTTGTTGTCCCCCCGATTGTGTGTGTGTTTCGATCCGGGCGGTTTCGGGATGTTTGACAGTTGCGTTGGAGAATTTGAACGGTGTGCGTCGCGGTCCTCGCGCAGGATTTTCGTTGCCGTTTCCGTCTTTGTTGTCCCCCCGATTGTGTGTGTGTTTCGATCCGGGCGGTTTCGGGATGTTTGACAGTTGAGTTGGAGAATTTGAACGGTGTGCGTCGCGGTCCTCGCGCAGGATTTTCGTTGCCGTTTCCGTCTTTGTTGTCCCCCCGATTGTGTGTGTGTGTTTCGATCCGGGCGGTTTCGGGATGTTTGACAGTTGCGTTGGAGAATTTGAACGGTGTGCGTCGCGGTCCTCGCGCAGGATTTTCGTTGCCGTTTCCGTCTTTGTTGTCCCCCCGATTGTGTGTGTATTTCGATCCGGGCGGTTTCGGGATGTTTGACAGTTGAGTTGGAGAATTTGAACGGTGTGCGTCGCGGTCCTCGCGCAGGATTTTCGTTGCCGTTTTCGTCTTTGTTGTCCCCCCGATTGTGTGTGTATTTCGATCCGGGCGGTTTCGGGATGTTTGACAGTTGAGTTGGAGAATTTGAACGGTGTGCGTCGCGGTCCTCGCGCAGGATTTTCGTTGCCGTTTCCGTCTTTGTTGTCCCCCCGATTGTGTGTGTATTTCGATCCGGGCGGTTTCGGGATGTTTGACAGTTGAGTTGGAGAATTTGAACGGTGTGCGTCGCGGTCCTCGTGCAGGATTTTCGTTGCCGTTTCCGTCTTTGTTGTCCCCCCGATTGTGTGTGTGTGTTTCGATCCGGGCGGTTTCGGGATGTTTGACAGTTGCGTTGGAGAATTTGAACGGTGTGCGTCGCGGTCCTCGCGCAGGATTTTCGTTGCCGTTTCCGTCTTTGTTGTCCCCCCGATTGTGTGTGTATTTCGATCCGGGCGGTTTCGGGATGTTTGACAGTTGAGTTGGAGAATTTGAACGGTGTGCGTCGCGGTCCTCGCGCAGGATTTTCGTTGCCGTTTTCGTCTTTGTTGTCCCCCCGATTGTGTGTGTATTTCGATCCGGGCGGTTTCGGGATGTTTGACAGTTGAGTTGGAGAATTTGAACGGTGTGCGTCGCGGTCCTCGCGCAGGATTTTCGTTGCCGTTTCCGTCTTTGTTGTCCCCCCGATTGTGTGTGTATTTCGATCCGGGCGGTTTCGGGATGTTTGACAGTTGCGTTGTAGAATTTGAACGGTGTGCGTCGCGGTCCTCGTGCAGGATTTTCGTTGCCGTTTCCGTCTTTGTTGTCCCCCCGATTGTGTGTGTGTTTCGATCCGGGCGGTTTCGGGATGTTTGACAGTTGCGTTGGAGAATTTGAACGGTGTGCGTCGCGGTCCTCGCGCAGGATTTTCGTTGCCGTTTCCGTCTTTGTTGTCCCCCCGATTGTGTGTGTGTTTCGATCCGGGCGGTTTCGGGATGTTTGACAGTTGAGTTGGAGAATTTGAACGGTGTGCGTCGCGGTCCTCGCGCAGGATTTTCGTTGCCGTTTCCGTTTTTGTTGTCCCCCCGATTGTGCGTGTATTTCGATCCGGGCGGTTTCGCGTTTTCGCATTTTAGTTGGTTTTATCTTTCCACAGCCGGCTGTCTAAGATTAAATCATTTATGCTAAACTCAACACCAAATAACCGGGAATAGTCTCATCCGCATACTCCGACTGTTTGCCTTGAGAATGCATAATACATCACACCATTAAACAAAATTTATTGATTATTGGGTCGCATCATCATCCTCTATGTTGAATCCTGGCCATTACCCTTACCCACTAACAAAATCCCAAGTAGAAGTAGTTTTCCGGCACACGCGGGGTGTGGATATCGTATAGAACCCACCCTTGGTAGCAGCCTGTGCTAACTAACATTCCCGTCCCATTCCCTCGAGATCTACAAACTGACATGGCGGGCGCCGTTAGTGGCCAACGACTGTTTCCTATTCGCACCGGCTCTAGTTTTGATGATCGTGATGTTTTATCTTTTCAGCGCATTCATGCATGCTGTTGATAAGGGAAACATCATTTGATCGTTGAAGCGTGTGACCGGTTGTGCTGATGGGATATTATGGTCCTGTTCAGCAACGGAGAAGGACAACCATGGGTGGTCTCTCATGCTCATGCTCATGCTTCATTTTGCTGGGCGAGATAGGACGCCGTCTACTTTTAGACGATGACTCAGCACTTTTCCACTCTTACGCTTAAAAAAAAACAGGTGGCAGCACGATGTAACGCCACGTCCCTATTACAACTTTGACGAGACACAAAACGAGCAGACGTACCACTTTTGAATTGTATGAAGACTTGTGTGGGTGAACCAATGACACAAAATGGCTTACGGCAAATGTTAGCAGGTTTGGCCGAATGGTTAAGCTGTCCGCTTAGTAAGCGGAAGATTCACGGGTGTTTCGTTAAGAAGGCTTTTTTTTTCCTTGAAACATTTTTGATGCTTAATTGCAATAACATTACAAAGCTATTATTTTCCAAATACATGACTTATTCTGCATATTGTCGTTTTCGCATAGAACCAGAACCTCGAGAGGGGGTGTTGTGTTGCCGCACATGCGAGTTTTATGATTTCTCGACATGGTCCCGGCAGAGGCAGCAGTGAGCTGGCACTCCCTGCAGAATATTAAATTTGGAGAGCACCGGGGTGTTGCTGCAGCAATTTCAAATCTGGACGTTCCGGTAGCAGAGCAGTAACGCCACCAGGTGATGTCCAAACACAAGAACCCTGCACGCAGCTTCCACAGTTGGGGCCTCGCCGTCGGAAAACAATATGCCAAAATTGCATTGAGTGGGTGGTGCGTGGAGTTTTACGACTGTGTCTGTGATAAAGTTTGCCTCTGTTTGCAGTAGCGAGCTACCGAGCTGAACTGATAACACACACGCAAGGTGGTTGAGGATGCTAGTTTGAATTTATTACTGCCGGAACACGGTGAGAGAGAGAGAGAGAGAGAGAGAGAGAGAGAGAGAGAGAGAGAGAGAGAGAGAGAGCGACTGCGTAGCACTTTTCAAACGTCCACACGAAGTTGAATCATACGTTTGTTCAAAAACCGAACCGGTAGCTGGAACAGGCTTTATCATTTTCAATGAAATTACCGCTTAAAAGGTATTTACAGTTGATTGGAAATTTCATTTGCGGCATTCCAGGAAAATGCGCCGGCTTTCCGTATGTTTTGTTTTACATTTAAAAATACAGATGTGAGTTTAAAATAAAGCATTTTTTTGCATATTGCAAATTGCATTGCAAACCATACCAAAACGACCTAACCTATCTGAAATTACAAAGGGCGAAATCTAGAATATTTTCTTGATAAAAAAGGTGATGTGACCTTACATAATTTCCCATACATTTGTTGCCGGCCCACTATACCTGCGAATTTTGACATTTCGGGAGTCCACCATTCGTAACGCCATCTTCGCATAAAAATCTGGACAGGAAAAATGTACAAAAATTATTATCATTATCGGAAGTCGGGACATGTGTTCGAGAACAGGGATCATAACCATCCCTTAAACAACTAAAAATTTTAGTCTAAAATAGAAGATTGTAGGACAAGTTACAAAAAGATGTTTTCTTCAGCACGAGTCGTGTATTTATTCGACGGGGCTATGGCAAAAAGTGAGTTTTTGAGTTGCATACAACGTTTTTTTGCAATTCTAAAAAACGTTACTCAATCCACAGGTGGTTAGTGCCTTCCTCATATTCATAAAGTCAGTACATTCAGTAAAAATAGCAACATGTTTAACAAATCAACTTTATTACTCATTTCTTTTGATAGGGTTCACAGACCTTAAATATTTCTGGCTCATCGGCAAGGTCTGATAAAAAACCTATCCAACGATAGTGCGCATGGAAGATTCAGGCAATATTTCTATCACAATATCTGAAATCCGGCCTCCAAAAAGTGTATAAATAACACTTAAGAGCGAGTCCACGAACAGGGCATACCCCTTTGTACGGGACGTCGTTTGGACCTCACCAATCTGCCTGAAATTTGCAGGGGTTGTTTGTACATATAAAACAAGCATCTGGCCAAAATATGAGCACTCTAGGTCAACGGGAAGTGGGGCAAATCGGGACACAAATTTTGAAGGTTCAAAAACGTCAAAAATCTTAGAAAGGCTATAACTTTGGCAAAATTCAATTTAATGTCAAAATTCAAAATGCGTCTGAAAGGGCTTAAAAAATTCAACAAAATGCAGGGAGAAACATCCCGATTGGTTAAATCTAAAGGGAGTTATTGGCATTTTAGTGAAAAAATAGCCTAATTTTCAAACTCAAATAAAAAAGTGTTCGATCCAGATATCAACTCGGTTTGGCCTGCAGCTTGTAGGGGACATTTGAGACTGAGAACGATTTGGGTAAGGCAGTTTAACATATTAAATAGACACTTTTAATTTAAGTGAATCTTTTGGTTGTAAAGTTTTGCTCGGGGGACCACTTAAATAAAATTTTCCGGTAATAATTTCATCATATTCTTGTTCCTGAGACAATTTCAGAATAGTAACATGCACAAAAATGTTTATTTTCATCCACTTAAACCCTTTAAAATATGAATGTTAAAAAAATTAAGAAGCTGCTTTTTTCTGGTGTCATCTAGTATCCTTGGAAACGAACTTAATTTTCAATAAATGTGAATCGAAGTTTTTCTAACTTTCACTTTTTAAAGGATTAAAATGGATGAAAATTAACATTTTTATGCATGTTTCTATTGTAAAATTGTCTCAGGAACACGAATATGATTAAATTATCACCAGAAAATGGAATCTAAGGGGCCCCGAGCAAAAATTTACAATCAAAAAATTCACTAAGAGTAAAAGTGTCTATTTAATATGTTAAACTGCCTTACCCAAAGCGGTCTCAGTTTCAGGTGGTAGTCCCAGATGTCTCCTACAAGCTGCAGGTCGAACCGAGTTGATATCTGAATGGAACACTTTTTTATTTGAGTTTGAAAATTATGCTATTTTTTCACGATTGTTATCCGAGCATTCGTTGGTGAAGGTTGTCTGAATCAACATGACTCGTCGCGTCCCGGCGCAAAACGCCGGCAATATTGCCCTACCTGCGGCTCAAGCAGGCAAAAAAGTGGGAATTTCCAAAAGGAAGGTTGAGGCCTCAACTGATGGCCAAAAACCGGGAATTTCCAAAAGGAAGGTGCTTTTGGAAGTGACATCGAACAGCAAAAAGACGAAAAAGAGCGACGGTACTGTACCGATGGATGAGGAGGAGGAGAACTCTTCGTCGCACGAGGAGCAGCTATTGAAGAACAACAAGTTTGCTGGACTGCCTGACGAGGACCAGGTAGCGGAAGCAAAGGAGAATGAAGTGAAACAGCGAAAGGAGAAACTGCCTCCTTTTTATGTGCGGCAATCAGCAGCAACGATCGACTTTCGAGCGGGGCTGGTTGAACTCATCAAGTCTGGGAAAGTCCAAGGCAACATTCGTCTGTGTCAGGACGGATTTAAGGTGCTGGTGCAATCCAGGCAGCACTATCAACTGGTCAAGGATTACTTGACCGAAAACGAGGCGGAGTACTTTACCCATGATGTCGTCATGGATAAGCCGTACAAAATCGTCGTCAGAGGTCTGTACGACATGCCAGTGGAGGAATTAGCTGCCGAGCTAAAAGTTTTGAAACTGGATGTGTTGGCCGTGCACAAAATGAGCCGACGCAACAAAGACATCAAGTACCGTGACCAGCTCTACCTGCTGCATTTGGCTAAGGGATCGACGACGCTTCCTGAGCTGAAGGCAATTCGAGCGGTTTTCAACATTATCGTGTCGTGAGAGCGATACCGACCAGTGCATCGTGACGTCACACAATGCTTCAACTGCCTGGGCTTCGGGCACGGAGGTAAGAACTGCCACCTGAAGCGTCGTTGCGCCAAATGTGGTACTGATGCGCACATCACGTCCCAGTGCATCCAAGATTCGCTGGTGAAGTGCCTCAACTGCAACGGTGAGCATTCGTCAACCGACCGAAAGTGCCCCAAGAGAGCTGAGTTCGTGAAAATTCGGCAGCAAGCATCGACGAAGAATCAGCCTCAGCGTCGTAGAACTCCTCCAGCCCTGGTGGAGCAAAATTTTCCACCTCTTCAACCGCGACGCCAGGTCCCGAACTTGGCACCGTTGCCGTTGGATCCCAGGAAGAGAGCTGAGATGAATCATCCACGGCCGGGTTCCAGCCAGGAGCCGAGACCGCCACCACCGGGCTTCAGCCAGGAGCCAAGACCAACCCAAGAACCAGCAGTTGAGGAAAATGGTAATGATCTTTACACCTCAACCGAACTCCTCAATATTTTCAAACAGATGTCCGCTGCACTGCGTGGATGCAAAACCAAGACCCAGCAGATTGAAGTGCTGACCTCGTTCGTCATCCAGTATGGATCGTAGGTCCCTCAAGCTGCTGAATTGGAACGCTTGCTCCATTAGGAGGAAGAACTTAGAGCTGGTGGATTTTCTTCGCGAGAAGGAGATCGACGTAGCTGCCATCACGGAAACTCATCTGAAGCCCGGTGAAAAAGTTTATCTGCAAAACTACAAGATTGCGACGCAGCTCGACAGGACCACGTCTGGAGGAGGAGGTGTGCTTGTCGCTGTTCATCGTGATCTCAAGCCACGCCGGCTGCCACACTTTAAGCTGGACATCATCGAGGCCGTTGGAGTGGAAATTCCCACTTCGGTTGGCCCAGTACTCTTCATTGCTGCATACTGCCCACGTCAGGTGAATGCCAGAGATGGTTCAGCAGCAAAACTGAAGGGCGATATCCAGAAGCTGACACGGCGGAGCGCAAAGTACATCATCGCTGGTGACCTCAACGCGAAGCATGAAGTTTGGGGCAACAGCAGGAGGAATCGGAACGGAGTGATTCTGCACAACGATCTGCAAAACGGATACTACAACGTTGTGAGTCCGGATCGTCCAACGAGGGTGGCTCGGTCTGGGAATCACTCAATCATCGATTTCTTCATTACCAATATGGCTGAGAACGTGGCTCATCCTGAGGTGTTTGAAGAGTTGAGTTCTGATCACTATCCGGTGGTTGTGGAGGTTGGAGCTTCCGTTACTCCGCAGCGGCAACCAACCCGGAAAGATTACCACAACGTTGACTGGCAGCAGTTTCAGCAAGTGGTCGACAGCAACATCGACTATGATCAACACCCGGAAACTTCTGCCGATATTGATCGTTCGCTGGAGGTGATCCAGCAGGCTATCAACCAAGCAGAGGCTGCCAACGTTCGGGAGGTTCCTGTTAATTTTAAGGTAACTGATATTGACGTAGATACTAAACACTTGATTAGACTTAGGAATGTTTATAGGAGACAATATCAACGGACTGGGGACTATGACAAAAAGATTTCAGTTAACAATTTGAACAAAATCATACAAGACCGACTTGACAATATCAGAAATCAAGAATTTTCAAAACATGTAAGCCAGCTTGGGAATTATTCAAAACCATTTTGGAAACTTTCAAAAGTTCTTAAAAACAAACCAAAGCCTATTCCTCCTCTTATTGTTGAGGATTCTCCTTTGATTACATCCGAGGAAAAGGCAAATGCACTTGGGCTTCATTTTGTTAGTTCACATAATCTTGGCGCTTCCATGACCAGCCGTAAAGAAACATCAGTTGCCAATAGTATTTCAACAATCAATGACTCTACCTTTGAATTTCCTGCAGATTCCCATGTTTCTGGTGAGGAAGTCAAAGTTGCAGTTAAACAAATGAAAAGTATGAAAGCTCCTGGCTTTGATAACATTTTAATCTAGTGTTGAAAAACAGAGTGATCAGTTCTTTCAACATCTAGCCAATATTTTCAATAAATGTTTGCAACTTGGTTACTTCCCCACCAATTGGAAGCTGGGCAAAGTCATACCAATTTTGAAGCCTCAAAAGATCCAACATCGCCAACAAGTTATCGTCCCATTAGTCTTTTGAGTAGTCTGTCCAAACTCTTTGAGAAGGTCATCTATTCAAGGCTTTTGGATTTTACCAACGATAATAATATAATTTTGAATGAGCAGTTTGGCTTCCGAAAGGGGCATAATACTGCTCATCAGCTTACGAGAGTAACTAAAATCATCAAGCAGAACAAGCTTGAGTCTAAATCAACTGCTATGGCTTTGTTGGATGTTGAGAAGGCTTTTGACAATGTTTGGCATGATGGTTTGATACATAAACTGTATTTATACGGTTTTCCAATGTATCTTATCAAAATTATCCAGCACTATCTTTCGGAGAGATCGTTCAGGGTTTTTCTGAATGGGATTGCTTCTGGATTATTCAACATTGATGCTGGGGTTCCCAAGGAAGTATTCTTGGCCCACTTCTGTACAATATTTTTACATCTGATTTGCCTACTCTTCCTGGTAATGGTGTGTTGTCACTTTTTGCTGATGACACTGCCGTTATTTATAAGGGTAAAATAACCAGATATTTAGTCGGCCGTCTTCAGAAGGGTCTTGACGTTCTTTCCGAATACTTTGGCGACTGGAAAATTCGCATAAATGCAGCCAAAACTCAAACCATCATTTTTCCACTTTCCAAATCGGCCCGATTTGTCCCAAAGGATGATGTTTTGATTAAAATGAATGATGTTTCGATACCCTGGTCAAAGGAAGTTGTATATTTAGGTCTCATACTTGACTCGAAACTATTGTTTCGACAGCATGTAGATAAAATATTGAACAAGTGCAGCATTCTCATCAGGTGTTTGTATCCTTTAATTAACAGAAAATCAAAGTTATCTTTGAAAAATAAGCTAGCAGTTTACAAACAAATAATTTACCCCGTTATTGAGTATGCAGTACCTGTTTGGGAGTGTTGCGCTAGAACTCATAAATTGAAGCTCCAGCGTGTCCAAAACAAGGTACTCAAAATGGTTTTGAATGTTCCTGGCTGGACTAGATCAAGTGAGGTTCATGAATTAGCAGAAGTAAAAATGTTGGATCAGAAGATTCAAGAAAAATGTTTGAAATTCAGGGAAAAATGTGCTATATCTGAATACCCCTTGATTCAAGGATTGGTTTAGTTTATGGTAAGATTAAGTTAGTTTTAGGTTAGGTTATGTTTTCTTATTTTTTTTTCTTCATTGTACCTAGTGTTACAAAAATGATAAATCATATACTTTTAAAGTTATGAATATGAACAGTGTTTAAATCACGAAAAGCAAACTAAAGCTGAAGAGCCACAGCTGACCACTTATTATGTAAACCAAATGTAATTATTATAAGAAAGATTCAATAAAGTATATTTAATTCAAAAAAAAAAATGCTATTTTTTCACTAAAATGCCAATAACTACCTTTAGATTTTACCAGTTGAGATGCTCTACACTGCATTTTGTTGCATTTTTCAACCCCTTTCAGATGCATTTTGAAATTTTAAATTAAATTAATTTTGCCTAAGTTATAGTCTTTTAAAGATTTTTGACGTTTTTGAACCTTCAAACTTTGTGTCCCGATTTACCCCACTTCCCGTTGACCTATAGTGCTCATATTTTGGCCAGATGTTTGTTTTATATGTACAAACAATTCCTGAAAATTTCAGGCCGATTGGTGATGCGAGATGGGTATGCTTTGCTCTTGGACTCTCTCTTAAGTGCTAATAACTTTTGATAGGGTTGTCAAATCTTCGATGTTTTAGACTCATTTGAAAGGTTTTTCGATTATCTAACTAACGACGTGTCGCATCAGGGTCCCGGACATCATTTTCATCGAAATATCTGATATCCGACCTCCAAAAAGTGTATAAATAACACTTAAGTGCTAATAACTTTTGATAGGGTTGTCAGATCTTCAATGTTTTGTACTCATTGGAAAGGTCTTTATAATACCTTTCTGAAAATGTATAGGTTTTCTTGCAAAAACCACCCTTTTTACAATCTTCCGGACATTCGCCAAAATCGTTTTTTAGCATAACTTTTGAAGTACTTAACTAAACTTGCTGATTTTAAATAAAGATCTTTGGGACCCCAAGACGAATCGAATGAGATTAATACGGTCAAAGTCCATTCATCCAGTCTGGAGATAATCGAGTGACAATTTTTTGTCCACCCACCTACACACTTCCACACAGACATTTGCTCAGAACATGATTCTGAGTCGATATGTATACGTGAAGGTGGGTCTACGAGGTCAAACTAATAAGTTAATTTTTCGAGTGAACAGTTTTTTTCAGCGGTACATTTGTTTTCCTTATGATTGTATTAGATCATCAAAAAAAACAAATAAAGTGTCGAAAAGTATTGCTTTTCAATACATGTGCTGAAAAGTTGCACTGTTATTAAAGTAATGATAAGTACACAGAAAAAAATCAATTCTCGAAACCGTGAAGTCAGTTCACGATTATGAGAACCACGAAGGAATATATTCACGTTTATGGTGCAAATGCACCATACTCATGAATAAATTCCTTCGTGGATCTCACATTCGTGAACTTAATTCACGATTACGGGAATTGATTTTTTTCTGTGTAGGCTATTTTGCAATTGTAAAATGACGAGAAACGTAATTACTTTCAAAATACAAAAGCAAAATGTATATTTGTAGCTCATTAAAGCTGCCAAAAAGCGTTCTAGTAATGTGTTCCATGTTTAACGCATTTAAAGCATTCCACCTGGATGCAGACAAGTTGCCAACCGATCTCCGGGGGTACACCAGAGGTACACATCTCCCCCCAACTGAGTTCAAACGACACTTTAAAGCCACGTTGCTTCTCATCTCTTTCCCCAGAAGGGGCTAACTCCAGCGTTTGCTTAACATAACTATAAACAGCTATACATTTCAGTCTCGTCGGAACTTCTCACAGAGCAGAGATAAGCAGGTGAATTGAAAATAGCTAAATGAGACCTCCTGAAGACTGGAAATAGGGTTGACCCGAACTCGAACTCGAAAGTCGTGAAAGGAAAAAAAACTGTTGACCGTCCCTACTGCGCCGAAGAGGATTATGAACCCTTCAAGAAAGCGCTTTTTCTTCCCAAGAATTCTGCGACAGAAACAGAAGCAGCAGGAGGAAAAGTCGACTGAATCCTGAACTCAGAAGAAAAGAAAAAGTACAGCAAGAGGGATTAAAAGAGCGGAAACTAATTTTCCGTCGAAAGGAAAAGAATTTATCTCGTCCTAATCTTTTTGCCGCCGCTTCCGGACCGTCTCGATTGGTAGTTTTGTGAGACGAGCTGCTGGAGCTGGATTTCTGCCCCGGGAGGTCGAGCCAAAGTCCATCCGGGGAGGCCCGTCGGAATCATTGGAGGGATTTCTAAAGGGTGCTTTGTTTAATTTTCGTTTGATTCAATTACGGAATTAAATTATCGAATTTTCACCTCTTCATTTTCTCGGAAAATACCGGCAAGATAATGCGGGACGGGGGAATGCTTTTCAATTTAATTTTTGTGCTAAATTTGTGCGAATCCCAGCAGTTTTGTCGTTTTCCTATTGACACGGGAAGCATTCCTGAAGGGGCATTACACAGTTTTTCTCACACAAGAGGAGTCCTGTTTGAAGTTTGATGCAGAGGATTACTCAAGCTTTACGCTTGGAGGGGATTTAAAAAAGGTACAACATGTTTAATAAACTTTAATCTTTCATATATATTAGGCATCAAATTTGTTCAGAATTGTACCAGACAAAGTAAACTTCAGAAGCACCATTGGCTAACCATATGACCTCGCTACAAAAGTTCCGAAAAAGTTGTTCAAGTGAGAAAAGCATGTAAACTCAAGATAATTGTCGAACTAGAACCACCAGCGAGATTCTTTTGATGTTTGACTTTTCTTTTGACGTTCTTGCTATGATTTTTCGAATGAAAAAAACTATGCAACAGTGCAATAAAAAATGAAAATACGTCCTATGTTTGCTGGCCACAGTGAAGTTCAAATGCTCAAGTGCTGCACACCAAACCCCAACCCGGAAGTGTGAAACGGCTTTTGAAATTCTTTGAAGTGGGCAGATTTGCTGCCCACGTTGGAGCACTGGCGAAGAGTTTTTAGAGCTGGCTGAAGAATTTGTATCACGATGGATTTAATTAATGTAACAGTACAAATATTTTCTTATTTTTATCTCTTTAAATTTCTTTTTTCTGAATTCCCTGCAGTTTTTTTCCGTTTTCGATTAAAGTTAGTTTTTTTAAACTTCTTATCAAAACTTTTTTTTAACTCTATCTATTAGATCCTAAACCTAGTCAAATGCGACCAGCTTGGCCTAAATCGGTTCAGAAAGTGCTGAGAAAACTGAGTGACAATTGGTAACACACAGACACACATACATGCACATAGACGGGCAGATGATAGGTTTATGCGAAGGTGGGTCTACGAGCTTATATGAAAAGTTCATTTTTAGAGCAGAATTATAACCTTACCTCAGTGAGGAAGTCCAAAACCCAAAATTTTTGTTTGACTTCATTTTTATAAGATGTCAAATCTATTTTCCACCCTTGTATGCACGAACTTATGATGCTAAATGTCATTAAAATAGTTAATAAATATCATTATCTCAGAGATTTGTGTCTATGCAGTATGGATTTTGGCAGAACCTGCCATGGTGCTGCTTGTCCTGTTCGGATAGAATTGGTTTTAATTCCCTTTAACCATTTTCTAAGCAATCTGGCTGGACAATCAGCATGAAAACATGCCGAAATCCACTCTGCAACCCGCACCATCTCCATGCGTATGCGATTTTTAAAAAGATTTATGCATAATAAACCTATCATCAAAAACTTTGTAATGATCGATCTTATTGCCAGGGAATAAGTGCATCATTAAAAGTAAATTGTAATAGAATCATTTCATGAGCTTATTGTGGTAAGCTTCCTAAAACGGTCTTCACATTTTTGTTCTCAAATTTATGCAACCACATTAAATCATTCTAGAGCATTACTGTTCTCCCAGAAGTATGCAACACTCCAGACCCAATCAACGCCGCCATCTGTGCGTCATCAGTAGAAGCTAGCCCCTTTTATTTCACCGCTCCATTCATCTTTGTTTAACTCACTAGGCACCAATGGTGCCAGCATGCAAGTGAATACTTTCTTATTGGACCCATTCACAACTGTTTCTCTCAGTCTCTCTGACGATTGCCAATATTGAGAGTAGCACTTTGCTGCTCAGGATCCTCAAGTTGGTCTGTTTACTAAAAGAATTGTCTGTTTATGTTGTTGTTTTGGATCATTAATGCTTCCACTGTGCAATTTGGAGGATCTGAAATAGAAAAATTACATGTTATTAAGAAATATTTATTTATGAACATAATCAAAGACGAATTTACAGGATACTTAAAGAATTCTCTCAATAACACGGTCCACCTAAACAACCTCCCTTTGTACTGTGTACTCTCTGTAGCAGTTTTGCGAGCGCTCTCTCTTCTCCTATCTTGCCGTATTCTACCAACACCATCGAAGGCATGCGTTTTGGTTCCGTACAAAAAGTACACAACGTTCCAGCCAAATGTGTCAGCACCCAGACAAACACGCACAAACGGCTTAATTCGCCTGAAAGAAAATAATATTAGGAGAGTGGTGAGAGATTGTGTGTGCCGCGCGAGAGTTCATTGAATGTGGCGAAACCGCACACACCAGCGGTTATTTTGTGTTAGAAACTGTAGAGACGATAAGGTTTTGTCAGTCCTAAAGCACTTAATCAACTTTAAATAGTGGATATAATGCTACCAGTGCTGAATTAAAGTTAATTACTCACACAAATAGTTCCAGGAGCTCGTGCTGGTTCTTGTTCTTAAACAGTGTTTAAAACCCGGTTTGTAAAGCTGGATGACAGTGATTTGAAGTTTCTGAAATTTCAAAATATAATAAATAAATAAAAATAAAATGAATTTAGCATACTCACCCCTCGGGATCCACCCGGCAACTCCCGAACCCGACCAGCTCTGGATCTCTCCCGAGTTGGCCAGAGTCTGAGCGCGAACAGCCCCACCTTCCATCTATCTACGGCAGTACATGGACGGAGAGGCTCAGACAAGAGAGACACTGTCGCGCATCCAAACGTCGTCGTCGCTCGGTCGGTCGGTCCGTCGAGATCTGTGTCGGGCTTCCAGGGAAAAAGTTTGTTCCGGGTCTAAAAAGTGCGTTCCGCGATGGTTCCGGACGTCGCGAGTGATTGAATTCTAGGTATTTGAGTGTTTGCATCCAAGTGTGCACTGGGGATGGATGCACGAAACAGCAAAGATGATGGCTTCCTCCAGGCTGTAGAGTGTGTGGTGTTGTTGGTGGAATCGCCCCCTGATCTAACGCAGAAGGCCCTGGGCAAAGGGGACGCGCCTAACTGTGGTGCCTGCTGGGGTCCGTGGAGGTCGCCCAAGGGTCCATCTCGACCCGGGGCGCCATTTTGAGTGATAAAAGTGCAGTTTTCAGCGCCGAAAGTGGGCGACTACGGTTTGGCCCAATTTTGGATCATTGCACAAAAAAGTGTCAAAAATCGCCTGGTGGTAGAACAAAAATCGATAAATCCGTGCCCGTTTGGCGGTGTGCGTGTGAACCCGTTTTACTTACCTCCGTGTTTCCAGTCTGTCCGGAGCGCAGCAGGCCGAGCGATAGAGTGTGCGTGTGCTGCAGCACGTGCAAGTAGTGGTGCACTCGCGCGCGTCGTTCTCGCTCTTGTTTTTTTGTGCACGAACGTGTTTCATTCATGCTCCAGCAGCTAGACCGTGCACCAATACCAACGCGCGTGTGATTGCATTCACAGCCTCCTTCGATTACACGCAAGTGTGTGCGTGACGTGATTTATTTACATTGCAGTTTTTTAGTCAAAACAACAGCAATAACAACAACAACAGAATGTTTAAAACGATACCGTCAACTATTCCGCATTGTTTCGTGCTGCCAAATTGTGACAGCTAGCGAAAACTGTCACTCGCTGGCGGGGCCAACTGCGATGGTGAGAGTGGCACTAATCGCGGATAATTGAAATGCGCTGCCGGTAGTCGCCGTCGTCGTTAAGTGGATTCATCTGGCACGAGGGCGATTTGAAACTTCCTGTCCTCTAGGCGCAGTGATGATGCTGGGTGCGTTTGCGTTGAAGTCAGATATTAGCACTGTGCTAGGATATGAGTCATGCCGTTTCTTTAGTCGCTAGGAAGACGTGAGCGAGCATAGAAATTGATTTATATTTCATTGGAAGGCGACTTGAGATTAAACAGCTTGAAAATGTGGTGTTGAAATGAGATTTATTAAAGCATACAAAATATTGCTAATCATTGTGGGTTTCTTAAATAAAATTAAACTGAAAATTACATCCAAAACTGGGCAGTGCTCGTCCGAGAGAATAGTGGTACCATTTACGGACACAGAGAACACAGTTCGAGAAAGACTTACCTAATGTCTAAACTGCCTCGGCCATCACAGCTTAGTGACAGAGGAGTGGTCAGATGTGGATGTATGACACTTGTAAGAGATTTATTGTTTCAATCAATGTATGAACTCATTTGAACCCATTTTGGCACTGAACCCTGAATGAATTTTGAGGTAATGATTCCGTCGACTCTGAATTTTTGGTGTAGAATTGTATTGAAAAATGGCCTACAAAAAATCACTGAGAGAGAATTTCGAAAGGATCCGAGTCTCTTCTTGTTTGGGCGAAATATCATAAACTTTTTTTTGATAGAATATCATCAACTTAATTCCGTTTCTGAAAAGATGACATGGAAGATGGGAATTGTGGATGTTTCACTTTTTTTAAGACAATAAGATAGTACAAATTACAATACAATTATACAATTTTACAAATCCACATTGTACCAGTAACATGGTGATGCTTGACTTAAATAGCCAAACTCAACTCTTATAAAAGCTTCATTTAATAACCCGTAAAGTTATTTTTAACAGCTCTTGGTTTATTATCGGGAATTTTGCGGTTTTGGCTCAGAAATTACACTTGAATAATGAAGTTATTGATGTTCACTTCAATGCTATGCTTTACATTTATAAATCATGAAAAACTTTTCATTTACCGCGGTGAGTTCGCGATCATTCAAATTGTCCGTTAAATTAGTGATTGATGGTTTTCAGAAGAGATTTACGTCTGCTTGTCTGTGGTTCAAAGGTCAATTCTGTTAACAAACTCAAGACAGCCACCAAGTTCTCTAGTTTCAAAGCGTGTCAAGCCACAAATCATGTTCTAACCTCTCCCATCCCATAAAATGACCACATTCATCAACTCCGCCAGCTTCTAAATTTTGCCGACCACAAAAACTAACACCCCTTTCCCGCTCGCTCTGCACATGTGCCCACTCAGCGCGTTCCGTTTGAATTCCGTTTAGAATTCAGCTTGAGCGAAAAAAGTTCGATTCGAATTCTAAACAGTGTTCGTTTTAGATTCTAAAACGCATTCCGTTTCAAACGCAACAACCGGTTCTGTTTGAGTTTTCGCCGCAAATCGGTTCAAGCGGAATTCAAACGGAATCGAAACGGAATGGACGTGTTGGCTTTGACAGTTGCTTCTTCTTCTTGTTTTTTCTTGCTGGTTTTCTTTTTTGTTTTTGTTGAATCCATTTGAAATTGGAATTCAAGCATAGAAATAGATTAAACATTTTAATGATTTTACTTTTTTATTTGCCCTTTAACTAATCGTTCATTAAAACGCATCCCAATCCCGAGCCCGCTTTATTTATTTTTTGTTTAGCAGAGTTAACATATTGCACAGATTTTTTTGTTCCTATCGAGGCGGTTCACAACGACGTCATTCTTGGCGCATTGGTTGACACTTTAGATCTCTGGCCATCGCCATCGTCGAGCAGCTCCAGTAGGTTGGTCAGATCAAAGCGGGAAGTCTTCAGAACCTCGACCTTGGTGTGCGGCGGGTACGCTTCTTGGCAAGCATCTTAGGTGTCCTCTCCAAAAAACGCATGGGCGGAGTGTTCACGATCGGGAGCGTTCCCTTGTCGCTGATCCCGACGACATATTTGGAAAGGGTTCGGTGCATCGTCCTCGAAAAGCGCCGTGTATTGGTTCACCGGCTCGCTAGTATCTTGTCCGTTGTAGAGTGAAATCGGTGACTGGTCTCGCCGATGGCAGCTGGCACGGACGTTCCTCTACCTTATCGGCGTTCTTGCGCTCGGCGATGGCAGCTTCGATGCAGGACGCTTTCTGCTTCTCCAAGAGCTCAATCAGTGGGGTCCCCTCTAAGCGCTTGGCATCCAGAAAATGGCTGAAGCCGCCTCTGATTGGCTGTTGCTATCTTGCGCCCTTGTTGGCCGGAACTGCTGCTGCTGCTGAGTTTGGCCGGGGAAGCTGCATCTGAAAGGAGGAGGGAATAAAATTTGTAATGTTGATTATTGCACCAAGTCCTAAGTCCACTCCGTTTCGAATTAAATGTAGAAAATATCCAACTCACCTTGGGAGGAGGAGGATACGCCATTTTCCATCACGTCACGAAAGCTCCCACAACGACTTTTGCGAAAAGTTCAAGATCAAACATGTTTGACGTTTCTTAGAAAGCCGCCTCACAAATACACTCAAAGAAAAACCGCTTCGGCGAATCGCGGCGAAATGTCACCGAGGTTCCGTCTTACACCAGCAGGTGTCGCCCTTGTGCAAAAATGGTCAAACGGAATTGAAACGGAGTCCAACCGGAGATTCCGTTTAGAAAATTTCGAAACAATTTTCGAAGCGGAATTCGAAGCGGAATGAACCCGTCAAGTGGAGAACGGTTTTATTGGGTGGTGTTGGGTCGTGCCCCAACCGCTCTCTAAATTGATATCAATTGAGACTGACATGCGGGTGCCGTCGCTACCCCTAGTAGTAGTAGTTCCGTTCCGTTTTGTACACTTGACCACTCGGACGTTCTGGATGTTGTCACGCTCCACGGCGCACGCCACCTCCACCTCAGGCTCTTTATTATTGTTTTTATTTCGCACGAACTGAAAGTGTAAGTGACCGTGACGATGACCGGCTACGGTCCCAACAATCAAGCTAGGGAAATTTAAATGATTTTTTAACCGTTCAAAAGGTCAGATTGCTATAAAATTTTGATCACGAGCTGTCAAACGCGTTGCCATAATGGCGCGCGCGCGCGCTCTCGCTCGATGCAAACAATCATCTTAATGGAGTATCTTGTTCCGGATCTCTTATCTGCGGCGACTCCCACGCACTTTGCTTATCTTTCAATTGAGAAAATTGAAAATTGCTTCCGCGAGCTGAGGTCTCGCCGAGTTCCAGCAGACTACCCCGCAAACGGTGGTCAAACCAGCGAAGAAGAAGGTCAATGCTAGCAACACCAAAACAGAACAGCCTTATGAAGTCGTCGTGCTGTCGTGATTAAAGCGCAAGAATAAAGCAATAATTTGGAGTGATTTGCATTTTAAGCATTTGGCTTGTTTTTTGTAGCGCGCATTGTAACAACGTAAACATCGAGGGGAGCTTCCCCAGCTTGGGAAACAAAAATGAAACGAACCAGTGAGTCGGTTTACTGAGAGTGTTTGGAGCCAGAAGAAGCGCTTCCAGAGGAGATACGGTTTTAGTTTAGTGTGACAGTGGTTTGAGACAACAAAGGCGCTAAGCAGTGTGAACGATGAAACCCCGCCTGCTGACCACGGTGACCACGTGGTTGGCGCTGGTGCTTCCGGTAGTGTATCTTAGTAGACCTTGTCAGGCGCTTCCAACCGTAAACTTCACGGCCAACTATGCCAATAGCACCAGTATTGCTTCCTACAACTTGGAACCGGAGATTCCGTACGAGGAGCTGGAGGAACCTCGCGTCCTTCCGTTGAAGGCCGTTCTTCCGGTTGAGGCTTCCACTGTAGATTCTTCTGGCGTCATAGACGTGAGCAAATCTGAGCACCACGAACTTCCATTGGCGGATGCGGCTATTCAGCCCCATCCGGACAGCAATAGCGTGCTCAAGGTGATCCTTGAGCAGCCGGAAAGTAACGATGAACCAGTCACCTCGACGCACGGCTATCCGACCTTCTCCGCGGACGATAACTTTGGTAAACAACGCTGCATAACCTCAAATATTTCACTTTGTATCACTTTTATGGCATAATTTTAACCTAACTTTTACTTTCGCCAGTTCCCAGCAAACCGTTGAATCTGAGCGTGCTCGAGGTGACCTCCACTACGATCAAGATCACGTGGCGAGAGCCAGAGAAACTGAACGGGGCGATCCATGGGTACCGGGTTTACTACGTGCACCAGAACCAAACACTGCTGCATCTGCCGATCCTGAAGGCGGAAGCCGCCGTCAACTCGGTCTACACCTACACGCTATCCAACTTGAGTGAGTACATCCCGAATGACCTCGAAGGCTTGATCGTAACAACCCTTACTCTTTCAGAGCCCTACACCGACTACAAGATCATCGTGGCCGCGTTCACTAAAAAGTTCGACGGCGAGCCATCCGAGGTCTCGCAGCGGACGGACATTGCCGGCCCGAGCGCCCCCAAGGTGGTCAACCTGACGTGCCACTCGCAGGACGCGCTCTTCTTCGGGTGGCGCATCCCGCAGACGTACTACAACACCATCGACTACTACATTATCAGCTATCGAAACGTGGTATATGCCGACTTCCGGGAGATCCGGATCACGGCAAATGCATCCATCGTGGAGACCTCGGTAAGTTAGCCTGCATTCCTGCGAAAAAGTTCCAACAGTGACCAATTCTTCGCCCTCAGATGATCATCCCCAACTTGACCACCAACTCGTTGTACGAGGTTAAGGTTCGGGCAGCCTCCACCAGCGTGATCAACCCGAAGCAGATCATCCTTGGGTCGTACTCGGAGCCCAAGAAGGTAACGTCATCCGACAAACTGTCAAAGAAGTCCAACCTTATAGAGCGCAATTTTATCTTTCAGATCAACGTGCAGCTCAACTGCGAAAAAATCCCACCGCCGTCGCAACGGCAATCGTACAACGACTACAACCTGGCCGTCATGATCGGCATCCTGATCTGCTGCTTCGGGCTGCTGTTCATCGTGCTGACCATCCTTCTGTGGAAGTGAGTAAACAAACAAAATCAACTTTTATAGCAAATCTGACAGTTTGCAGCCGCCATTATGGCATTCCAGCATGAAATTCCGTAAAATCTAATTTAACGCGTCTTGTTCGCTAGACGCCGCAAGGTTCAGGCGGCGCCGTCAAGGTTACACCCATTCAATTCCCTCCTAAAAATAGAGCCATTTTCCGCGTATTATCGCGTCCGGCTTCTCCATAAATTGCTCGAGAGCGCGAGCGTGTGCGTTTCTAAATTCAGCTATAAAGACGCAGCTGCAAAAATATATTCACTTTTTGGGTAGTACACGCACGCATTTGTCTCTGTCATAGATTAACTATGAAGAGGAGTTAAGAGTCTTTCTGTAAAAAATGACATTTCACTCATGCTTTAACTAGATAAATTGTTCTGGATAATTTCAAACTATCGATGATTCATGATTCAAACTATCGCATTTATTTGCTTTGATTAGTCTTGAATGTAGGAATATGACCGTACACTTCTTTCTCTTTCGACTAGCATTTTACTCTAAGCATAGCTACAGCATATGGAACGTTAACGAACAGCGAAAGACACCGGCAATTCGCTAATTTCACGCCGCAGTACACAAATGGAATCTTTTACACAGCGCCACCGACACGCCTTGAAATCCTAGTGACTCTAGAGTGTCTCAATTCAATTACCACGCGAATTCCTTATGATTAGAAACTTTCTTTATTCATTCCAAGTTCATCTTTATATCCACATATCTTGGTACTGATCTGTCACTTTGACAGCTGTCATTGTACCGTTCGTTCATAAAATTTGGCCTTTCTCTATGATTTAATTTTCAACATTTCATAAAACTATGCTAGTTGCTAGTAATGCTGTAATCCAATTCTATCACATTTTTTTCTATGCTAAAAAGTGGCGCGAATGTGTGTTTGTGCCTACTGGAACTTAATGTTGCTATATGTTGCTCCCCCTCGTACTGAAATGAAGAGTAGTTAGCACCGAAACAAAAGAAGTTAATTTTCTGCCAGTTTGATTTTCCCCCCTAATAAGCCCCTCTCGGCACGTCGCTGATCATCATCAGACCAATCAAATGAGAGTTTGTTGGGAGAGCGGTGAATTTTTTATTTAAAAATTGAATATTTTTTAACGATTACGAATTGTCAGATTGATCTACGCCTGATCGCAACTTGTTGAAATAAATGTTAAAAATTTCTTTCTTTTGTATGCAACTGAATTACAATTTTAAACGTGCATCATTCTGTAATTTTAACTCAATTTGAATACATGAAAAAAGTTAGCATTTTTCCTTTAAGAGCGAGTTGCCCCGAATAAGATAAATCGTTCGTTTGTAATGTACATGAGATGAACTGATGCCATATATTTGCTTTCTACAAGAAATCAAATCAAATTATTCGCTCTACAGCATTGCCTTGGCGTTCTCGATTCTGAGATTCCTACTCGAAACTAGGTGTTCGAAGGCTTGATTGTTGAGGCAATTGCAAACCTCTTTTTACACCTTAGCTTCCATCCACCCCGGGATTCGAACTGACGACCTTTGGATTGTTAGTCCAACTGCCTACCAGCGACTCCACCGAGGCAGGACCCAGGGAGACGACTCCTACACCTGGACTGAGCTAACGACCTAACCTTTTTTAGGTTAGTCCGGGACCAACATTTACTTCCCTTCCGACGGAAGGCGTGATCAGACAAATCTCGTCTCGAAAAATGCCACCGGGACCGTCTGGGATCGAACCCAGGCCGACTGGGTGAGAGGCAATCACGCCTACCCCTACACCACGGTCCCGGCTACAAGAAAGGAGAGTTAAATAAACAGCCAAACGTGGCCCGCGAGGTCGTTTTTTTGTGGCCCACGGACCTATTTTATATGATCATGTAAAATAGCCCATCGGTCTATCTGTAAAGTGATTTTATCATTTTTGTAAAAAAATAGTTGTTAATATAAAACTAGATATAATCTACATTTAGCAATGCTTTGATCCCGATTCAACGAAACAAACATTTTGTTGAAAAATATATCTTTTTAAAGCAATTTCACTCGTCTAAAAATTTAAAACAGTAAATTTTGTTAAAAATATCATCAAACATTTTTAAGTCGAATTTGAATTTGAAAACGTTCAAATTTGACTAAAACAGAAAACTATTAAGTCAAAGTAGTTATGCCACAGACATAACCGGAATGGCGTAGACTACGTAAAGTTTTGATATGTGGACATAGAGTTTGCCGTAGCTTAATTTTGAAGAATTAGCTAGATACTTGAAATACATTTACGGAATAAGATCGTAAATCGTGCGATGGGCCCCCGACACCCAGTAAACCAATAAACTCAATCGGACCGTGTACGTACCGGTTGTTGAAACGTAATTCGTATACGATTCGAATTGAATTCCTATAGAAAGAGATAGCAAATCTAATGCGAACAAAACCGCAGCTGCCATGTAAACAAACTTCGAATGTGTTGGTAAATCGAGAGACGGGGAGTGAGGCAACTCCGAAGAGTTGGGAAGTCCTCACCCCCTTCCTGATTGTTTCACAACCACGGCTTGACCCACGAGAGGCTTTTCGGCGGAAGGCAGCTGGCGCGCGTTCTTATATATGGCGTTGGCTCTCTACTTCCCCTCCTTTTTCGCGACCGGTCGCGGTGCTTGGGTGATTTTCCCCTCAAAATAGGTACTTGACAACCCCGTCCGTGAGTGGGAAGCGCTCATTTGCTTGCAAAATCTCTACAATTTGAAAACATTTTAAAACATTGAGTTAAACTATTTTTCCAACATTGAAAATTTAATAGCAGATTGATGAATAATTTCCGAATCGAATGCAGCAGATTCGATTTGAGGGAAGGAAGTTGTAAGCGTTTGACGGATGACGCAGTAAACGAGAGCCTTCGGCCCGGGTTTTTTTAAATGGCACCCCAGTACCTTCGAGTAAGACGTAGTCTACGCCCAAAGATATTAAAAATTTAGTTATTCCCAGGGATGGAATAATCGCAAAAAAAAAATCAATTTCGCTTGCAAACTTTCTTCACCCGCGAAAGAGAGAGGAGGCACATCACGTAAAAGAAAATCGCTCCCGAAATTTTCCAAAAAAATCAATCTGCTGGTGATTTTTTGTGAATTTCTTTGTCAGCTTCACTCAAAAAAAAATATTTCACTTTGTTTACACACATTGCCCGTCTACAAAATGTGACAGGTCATTTTTCGACGTGTGACGTCACACTTGCAAGTGTAGTAGTGAAAAAGATGTTCCGCCGAATAATCAAGATGATGACTTTTTTTAGATTCTTTTTACCGATTTTTTGTGCGCGAGAGAGAAGAGCCATGCTCCCTTCGGATTTTTTTTCTCTTGATGTACATCCAAAGATTTTTTGTTTTGAGGATGATTATTCCATCACTAGTTATTCCATAATAAGACCGTTGCAAATATTTTTCAAAGTTTATGTCGTCTTCTCAAAGTGTCATGATTTTCTCAATGAACATGATTTTAAATCGGATTCTTCGGTCAATGTTCCACTAGAAAAAAGTATAACAATTTAGTAAATAATAAATATCAGGTGTTTTTTAAACAAAATTCAAACAATCTCCAAAATATAGGCTTTTCCAGAAAAACAAATTTCATATAGAATAAATGTGAAAACATTTGATTCGTGTTTCAACTTCAGTTTAAAATACAATATAAATCGATAATTTTATAAACAAAACTAGTTTTATCGAAATTCATGCAAAATTCTGACTGTTTTATCAATTTTACCTAAAATTTATATGTATTTTGTTAAAAAGCTTACTAGCTTAATTAACTAAATTTAAACATTTTTTTAACACTATATCAGCAACCTTAGTGATAGTACATTTGACGTAAAAATAGAGTTTGAATACTTTAAATCTGATTTTAACGATAAAATCTATGACTATTAATCAAACCAGTTTTTTAACGTAACTGTTATTTTAAAACTTTATTGAACAAACTTTTTTTTTTTAAATAGTGCATGGACTTTGTGTGGCCTACCCCAGTACATGTTTTAAAAATAATAATCTTGAGAAAAACATTACCAGTTGGAAAATATTACAAAAAATTAATTGAAATCCTATCAAAGTCACCCCGGTACAATTCCAGCTCAAATCAGGAATTTTTCCGATACTTTTGTACCCGACCCTTTCCGATTTCAATGAAACTTTTTAGGCATGTTGTCCTAGGCCTATATAAGCCATTTTTGTGTATATGGCGCCAATTGTACTCCAAAATGACATTTGAGAAGGGCGTTAGTAATTTAAATATTTTTGTGTTTTGTAATTTGAAAATTACTGTAACTCAAAGCTGTTGCATCATATCAAAAAGTGGTCAAAGACAAACTTGTAGGAAATTGGGCTATTTCCTCAAAAATTTTGAACGAAAAAAATCGTGACATCATCTTTAAATTTAACTTTTAAACATAAAAACCAATATATCTCATAGAAGTGGCTTGTATTTTTCTTTCAGTTTATTTTTTTCAGAAAGCCTGCCCAATTTCCTACAAGTTTGTCTTTGACCACTTTTTGATACGATGCAACAGCTTTGAGTTATAGTAATTTTCAAATTACAAAACACAAAAATATTTAAATTACTAACGCCCTTCTCAAATGTCATTTTGGAGTACAATTGGCGCCATATACGCAAAAATGGCTTATATAGGCCTAGGATAACATGCCTAAAAAGCTTCATTGAAATCGGAGAGGGTCGGGTACAAAAGTACCAGAAAAATTCCTGATTTGAGCTGGAATTGCTCCCCGGTTTACGGTGTACAGCAAATCCTCACGAAAACAGCATGAAAAAAAACAAAAGTGCTCGGAACGGGCTCAACATTTATCTGGGAGTTTCCTGGCCGAAATAACTAGATCCGTATGATTTTGTTTGGCCATTAGGGTGACCTACGCCGTTTTAGGGTGGTCAAAAAAGGCCTTTTTCTTCGATATTCGAAAAAAAACACACCGATTTTAACTGTCTTATACGCAAATGAAAGAAGATAAGTTGGCCTTTCAAAGAAAAATAATAAGAAGTTTCAAAAATCTAGCCAAACATTTAAAAAGGTCCCATGAAACTTTGAAATGTTGTTATCGGATTCCTCAGACATTTTTACGTAACATAGTAAAAAATGGGAGGAGTTCATAAACAAGATTGCGAGATATGATTTTTTGAAAATTAAATCCGAGTTTTCAAAAAATCAACTTTTCTTTCACTAAAACTGCGATATCTTTAAAATTTCAGCGATGAGCTACACATATTTGAGTACCATAATAATCTAGATAAATGATGCAGTATTTTCCAACATCCATCCACTTCCAGTGCTTTGTGTCCAAGAAACGCACCCATATTCTCCGCAAAGTATTTTTTTCTATCTCTCACCAACACGCTTAGCCGTATTAGATCTTTACCTGTGTCTTTCAGCAGCTGACTAAGGTGTGCACTTGGACTCGATCAACTCCTCTGCTGAGCAGACGCCGGACCAGCGAGGCGCGATTTGCAGTTTTAGTTTTGTTTTGGTCGCGCCTTCGCGTGGACGCGTTGAGCGTGAGACTTTGTTCATGGTTGTGACATTTTCTAGTGGTGCTGCGCAATATTCCAACCATGCTGGGTGGCACCTTAATTTCGCGAATATCGTGTGTCACGTCGTCGGTGGAACTCTGTGGTGGTGGCCTTGTGGTGGGAAACCAAGTTTGATAAGAAAAACCTTAACATTGGGGTGTGATAAGGGAGCTCGAAGAAACACTTTTATTTGTTTTAGCTCGCTCGCAGAAAAAAAAAACGCGCACAAGTGACGAAGAGCCAGTTTAGCTTGAAAGAAGCGAAAGAAGGTTGCTTGTTTTTTTTGCGTTGAGTTTTAAGCTTTTCGCAAGCAACCGGTTTAAGGCGCGTGTGCTGACGAGTTGTTGCCTGGGTTTGGAGTGAGAATAAGTGGCTGCACGCACTATCAATTGGATTAAGCGCACTCTCTCTGAATGTGTGAAGATCGAACGCGAAGAAAAAGAAAACAGTGTGAATTTTGAGTTGAAGCAGCATGCTTAAACATTGGTTTAGGTAAGCGATATATTTGAGAGAGAAAAAAAACTTCACCATATTTTGTAACAATTTATGGTTTGACTTACTAATAATCGGTTGCAAAGTTGACGGAAATATTCATCACTTTTTCTGATTAGAGCAAGTGAGCTTACCTATTTGGTGGAATTCAAGCAAAAGTATTTGCTGGAAGATAGCCTAATTGGAAGATAAGTACCTCTACAAGTTCACGGATTGTGCTGCTCAGGGAAGAGAACGTGTGAACTGGTCACTGATAAAAGCTACCCCCTGACAAATCATAGATTGACCCATCACTAGACTTAATTACAAATCTGAGCTCATTCTGACCACGGGAACCCATTCCTCTAATCGCTTGAAGTTTGTATGGGAATAACCGTCAAAATATATGGAGAAAAGCACCTATAGTAAGGCCGTTGCAAATATTTTTCAAAGTTTAAAATTTTAATGAAAATAGAAGTCAAACCAACTTAAAACAATCTAAAAAGCAGTTTTATGCATTTATAATCATATTTAGCATGTTTGGGCTGGATTAAAAGTAATCAAAAACGTAAAAAAATCTGTCGGATTATTTATAATCATCTTATTCCAGGTCTTGACTGAGACTTTGATAGAACAAGTTTGACAAAAATCCTGTTTTTTAATGTTAACAATTGATTTTAAAAATTTTGATTTTCTGTACGTTCTACTCACCTAGTGGGGCAAGACGAACAACCCGTTGGGGCAAGAGGAACAATGTATAAAAACAACATGTTAATTTGCTAACAATTGAACTGTTATCCCTTAGATAGGGTAGAGTAGTCATCAATGAGACACGGGGAACAATGATAAAATGGCTCTCACAAGTCGTAGTTTCAACCAATCAGGCTCATATTTTGGGGAAAGGTGTATCTACTGGATACACGTCTGCCATAATAGTGGCTTTGGTTATGGACGCTCCCTTGAAAAGTTATTCATAAATGTTTGATTCTGGGATGTAAAAGTAAATTATGAACAAAAATTACTTTTTCGCTCGTAGACTGCCATTAACACCAAAACTAATATTTCTTCAAATTTCTTTCGACGTTCCATAGGGATTGAGTTGGGCTACAATGTCCTTTCATTAGGTTTGGCCAAAATTTAGAATATACCCAGTATTCAGGACTGTCTCATTGTTCCCCACTCATTTCAGCTCATGGGTAACAATGAGACACTTTGATTTTTCTTCATTAAACTTTTCAATATCTAGGGAAATCCTTCAAAACATGAATCGGAAGTGATTTTTGGCATATTTATTGAGATTTGACTTCATTTAGCCAAACATATAATGTTATATGGTATAAATAAATGGATTTTACTAAATTTATATACTTTTTAGTATAACTTTTGTTAATTAAAGCTTCAAGTTGGCAAAATTGCTTTAAAATATTCAAGGTAAGTCACCTGCAATGGAACAATACAAAAACATGATGTTTTACTAGAAAAGTATTGATTTTCGTAGAGTGTCTCATTGTTCCCCACCTGTCTCATTGTTCCTGCCAAGTGCCAGACAGTTGGATAACTCTGGCTGTATAGGTCGGATCGATCTCATATGTTGGTCAATGTTAGAACACATTAAAAGAAAGAAAATGCAACAAAAAGCTCATTAAAACATGCTGATGAAAAACATACAAAAATCGTTGAAAGTTAAAAACCAAAAGTGTCTCATTGATGACTACCCTACCCTACTTCAGATAAGAATGTATTGGAAACGTTTCTTGCATTTTTAGATTAAATAATAATATTTTACTAAAAATGTGATCGTTTTAACGAAAAAAATGATTACTTTGATGAAAAGAGGAAATATTCATAATATCGCTATATTTTGCATGGACATTTTTTAACAATTGATTAACAATTTTTAAGTACTTTTATATATTTATTTCCCAATAAAATATGTTGTTGCAGCAATTCGTATTTTTTCCATACTAAAAATCAATACGGTACACTTGCTTCACTTGAACAAAAGTTTTTAGAAGCTCTCAACAAAAATAACCAAAAATTCAATCATACTTTATAATAGGTGCAAGAAATTGGTAGGGACACTACTGATCTAGGAAAAATAGCATTTTTTATAAAATGAGCCTTAAAACGAACCCTAAACCCTTATTTTGTACATTCCAAATATTATAAGAAAACAAAGGTTTTGAAAAATACTTCATTAAATCTTATGCTCCGTGGTGTTTAGGTCATTTTGGCGGTTATGTGGTAGTAGAATCAGCTAGCTTTGCTAGCAACATTTCCTCATGCTGGAAATAATCAAAATTTTAAAAATTACGGCCGTACGAGCGTTTGTTCCTCTTGCCCCATATGGTCGTCTTGCCCCATCTTCCCCTATTTAGAATTTTTATTAAATTCCAATGTACAGCACCGCAAAAACTTTTTTTTTGCAAAAAAAATAAATTTTCGTCAATACTTAGGTATTTTGGAAATTAATGATTGCAAAATAACTGGGCAGGTGTAAAATGCATTTTTAACACTTTGTTCATTCAAATGTTGAAACCATGGTAAATTCAATGTTTGAACTTTTTTATTTTTAAATTTTCTCAAAACTACGTTTTTCGAAAAAAAACAATACCCAAGATATCAGTTTGTACAATATGGGTATCAAAAGATCAGGATTTTTCATACATTTCGAATTTAATAACATTTTTTTTTGAAAATAATTAAAATTTTCGCAAAACTACGTATTTTCGAAAAAAACACTCAAACTGTCCGTTTTCACAACATGGCTATCAAACGATCGGGATTTTTTCATACATTTCGAATGTTATAAAAACATTTTTTGGAAACACTCAAAATTTTCACAAAACTACGTATTTTCGAAAAAAATACTCAAAATTTCAGTTTTTACAATATGGGTATCAAACGATCAGGATTTTTTCATACATTTCGAATGTAATAATAACACTTTTTGAAAATACTCAACATTTTCACAAAACTACTTATTTTTGGAAAAAAAACTCCGAATTTCAGTTTAACAATATGGGTATCAAACGTTCGGGATTTTTTCATGCATGCAATGTGATAATTTTAAGTTTTTTCAAAAAAAAATGTTATTACATTCGAAATGTATGAAAAAATCCTGATCGTTTGATAACCATATTGTAAAAACTGCAATTTTGAGTATTTTTTTTTCGAAAATTCGTAGTTTAGTGAAAATTTTGAGTATTTTCAAAAAAAAATATTGTTATCACATTCGAAATTTATTAAAAAATCTTGATCGTTTGATACCCATATTGTAAAAACTGAAAATTTGAGTATTTTTTTCGAAAAAAACGTAGTTTTGTGAAAATTTTGAGTGTTTTCAAAATATATTGTTATTAGTAACTTATAACTTTCGAAATGTATGAAAAATCCCGATCATTTGATACCCATATTGTAAAAACTGAAATTTTGAGTATTTTTTTCGAAAATACGAAGTTTTGTGGAAATTTTGAGTGTTTTAAAAAAATGGTTTTACATTCGAAATGTATGAAAAAAATCTAATCATTTGATACCCATATTGCAATAACAATAATTTTGAGTATTCTTCGAGAAACATTGAATTTTCAAAAAAAAAAGGAAAAATACGTATTTTTGTGAAAATTTTCATGAAATTAAAATATTAATGGATAGCAGATATCATACCGATTCCTAAACACTATAATTTTTTTATGTTTACATGATTTTTCAAACGTTAAAGCCAATGTCTCCCATATAGTCAAAATCCCGTGCTTAACCGAGGCCTCGCGAGGCTAGGCAGCTGTACGAATCAAAACCGGGGCAGTGCAAAACCGAGGCGTGCAAAACCGGGGCATGACTGTAGACAGCTGCCAAATTTGTATGAAAAGTTATATGGACAAACTAATGATGCAAAACGGCTTCTTTGGGCATACCGAAGGCACCAAAAAAGTTTCAGTCGGATCAAAACATACAAAAAACATCGAATGACCGATTTCTCAGAGAATTGCTCAGGTGTGAAATGTGTCACCTCGACTAACTACAGTAACTATAAATGGTTGTCCATTTATTTGAGTCAATATTACTGCAATGAAATTGAGTTTATTGTTAAGTTAAATGATTAGAAACAAAAATGTGTATTTGACACGAAATTTTTCGTATTATGTCTCGTACGATATTATTAAAGATTCGAATTGGAAATTGAATTTTTTACAAGTATGTAACACAAATTTTTAGTCGAACTTTTCATTTGTAATATCGATCAATCCGTGACGTTATAACGGATTGAGAATTTGCGAATTATCGACCCTTTCTGGTTTCGTACAAATTATTAAGTGCTGTTTTAGTTATTATAAACATTTTTCATAGTTAATCCAGCTGCGATTGATGATTGGACCAATAAAACATCTTATAAATAATTGAAATACTATCAGCAAAAACGTGTCGTTTTTGTCACTGGAGAATGTGTCATTAGTTGTTGTTATTTATTCTTTTTAGGCTGTCAGCTCTACTGTGTATTTTTAGATCTTTTTATAATTTATTGGCTATTGATCCTCGGTTCTAACCTGGTCGCAGTACCTAAAAAGACTTAATAAAAATAAGACAATGAAAAAAAAATGGAATATTATTTTGGAAACCATTTTGACTCAAACACGCAGGTATTCACTTTAACCCTATTTTTTCATAAAAATCTTAGAACTTTTGGTAGAATTCACCAAATTGGATGCTTCCAGTTGTAAAAGATCTAGATTTGTTATATTTTTAACTGTCACAAAGGGGGAAAATATGGATAATGCTACCAAAAGAGATAAGATTTTTAAGAATAAAAATAGAATTAAAATGATTGTCCAAACGTGTAAGCGTTAATTAAAAACAAATTTCAACAAATTCATAGTTTGAATGATTTTCTACCACCCGTGAATCCTTCACTCCCTGTGAAATGCACCTAGCGCGTTGTTGTTTTATTAATAAATTCAAATTGATTGAAGTCATCTGGTCCAGTGTATTTACTCAAGGCGTGTGCCCCTCTACCAGTGTGTGGTCGTCTCGATTGGTGATAGTTTGATGATTCAGATGGAACAATCAGCTCAACATGCCAAAGTTGAAATTGTTTGTTTTATTGCTTGCTCATGTGTCGATTAGGCTTAAAATAACACAAAACGGAATTACAGAAAAATATATAATTAAAAGTGTATTGCAAAACATACCATCTGTCGACGTGCCTTTCAAGCGAAGATGCTATGGAAAGAACTTCTTTTTGAAATATGATTCAATTAAAACTTAGACTCTAAAATCTAAAACCATATTTTAGTTAAATTGATACTTCAACGTCCGTAAAACTTATTCGTCGACGTGCCTTCCGAGAAACAATACCATGAAATGGACTAAATCAATCTCACTCATGTTATTAACAAATCTTCTCCCTCTCTCTCCAGGAAATGCTTCCACGCGGCCTACTACTACCTGGACGACCCGCCGGCCTGCGGCAACTCGGGCGGTGGCAACTCGGCCGGCATCGTCGACTGGGAGGCGCCGTGCGAGGTGGCGGGCGAGATGCGCTCGTCGATTCCGGTGTGCGAGTTCGCCAAGCACGTGGCGGCGCTGCATGTCGATGGTGACATCGGCTTCAGCAAGGAGTACGAGGCGATCCAGGGCGAGGCGCTGAACGACGAGTACCCGTCGGAGCACTCGCAGCACCCGGACAACAAGGCCAAGAACCGGTACCTGAACGTGATTGCTTGTGAGTGTTTTGTTTTGTTTTTTTTTTTTTTCGGGGGTTCGTGAGAATTTTTGATTGATTTTGGTTTTTGTTTGGTAGATGATCACAGCAGAGTGCACCTGCGGCAAGTTCCGGGCCAGAAGAAGCATCTGGACTACATCAATGCGAACTTCATCGATGGGTACCAGAAGCCGCGGGCGTTCATCGGGACGCAGGGTCCGCTGCCGTGCACGTTTGACTGCTTCTGGCGGATGATCTGGGAGCAGCGGGTAGCGATTATTGTGATGATAACGAATCTAGTCGAGCGGGGTCGCCGAAAGTGCGACATGTACTGGCCTAAGGACGGTACCGAGATGTACGGCGTGATCGCGGTCAAGCTGATCCGGGAGGAGGTGATGGCGACGTACACGGTGCGGACGTTCCAGATCAAGCACACCAAGCTTAAGAAGAAGAAGGCCTCGCAGACGGAGAAGTTGGTCTACCAGTATCACTACACGAACTGGCCGGACCACGGAACGCCCGATCATCCGCTGCCGGTGATCAACTTTGTGAAAAAGTCTACGGCGGCCAACCCCGCGGATGCCGGTCCAATCGTGGTGCACTGCAGCGCCGGAGTGGGTCGAACCGGAACGTACATCGTGATAGATGCCATGCTGAAGCAGATTGAGGCCAAGAACCAGTTGAACGTGTTTGGCTTTCTTCGGTACATCCGCGCCCAGCGGAACTACCTGGTGCAAACGGAGGAGCAGTACATCTTCATCCACGATGCGCTCGTCGAGGCGATCGACAGCGGGGAAACGAACATCAAGATGGACGCGATTGGGGGAGTGGTGAACCACATTGAGTTCATTGACAGCCAGTACAAGGTAGGCGCTTCTTTGGGTATCCAACGGAAGCTGACTAACAAGATCATTCTCACCCCCTTCACACAGCTCATCACAAGTTACCAGCCAAAGGAGATCAACCTGACGTCGGCGCTGAAGCCGGTCAACGCCATCAAGAACCGCAGCTCGCTGGTTCCGCTCGAGGGCAGCCGCGTCCACCTGACGCCCAAGCCGGGCGTCGAGGGCAGCGACTACATCAACGCCACCTGGCTGCACGGCTACCGCCGGTTACGGGACTTTATCGTGACGCAGCACCCGCTCATCGACACCTTCAAGGACTTTTGGCAGATGGTGTGGGATCACAACGCCCAGACCGTGGTGCTGCTCTCGTCCGCCGACAACATGGTGAGTTCCCGGTCCACTTTTACAACACCGGATACTAACTAACCTTCACCCCACACACACACACACAGTCCTTCCTGCAGTTCTGGCCGAACGAGTCGGAGCCGATCGAGAGCGACTACTACCGGATCCGGCTCGTGTCGGAGACGTCCGAGAACGACTACATCGTGCGGAACTTTGTCATCCAGTCCATCCAGGACGACTACGAGCTGAGCGTGCGCATGTTCGAGAACCCGATGTGGCCCGATATGGCGCAGCCGCGGTCCATCTTTGACTTTGCGGTGCGGGTGCACGAGCGGTGCGCAGAGTACCGGAACGGGCCGATCGTGATCGTGGATAGGTGAGTTTGGGACGCTTAGTTTTTTGTTTGGGATTGGCTGCAGTGCTCCGGAACTCTTACTTCCTCTGTTGATGTTGAATAATGTTCTACTCGACGGTACTGAGAGACCACTCCAAAAAACAAGGCCGCTGGTCTCGGTGTAATGCGTCAGATTTTGAAGATTTCAAATTTTACTTTCGAAACCTATCGAAACAATTTAAATTTGAAAAATGTTTTCGAAATGCAGAGAGCTTGCAAGCAAAATAAGATTTTCCATAACACCTACGAAAAGGTCAAGTAAGTAGTGTTTGACTTTCAAAAACGTTCTGAGTTTATTGAAATCGTAAAAGTCCTTCAGAGCCTTACATAAGGTACTGAGGCTTTACTTATTGAGCATTCGAGCTACTTTCTTTAATCGCGGCGAGGTAAAAGAAGTTTAGCTTTGTTCGCAGTTTGAATAGGGGAAATATACCCATTCTAATCACACTAAGCCGTTCGACCAATTCTCATCACTTTTGCCGTTTTCCGCTATTAAATCAACATTTTCAGATGTATCAACAATGAAGAGTTGCTTGCTCACTTTAATTTGAGCTATTTATTACTTTGGAACAGTCAAAAACACTTTATTTAAGCTGTAATTTATGATCAAAGTGCTGATAGGCCGATAATAGAAATAGGCTGAGAAAGGGTATATTACTCTTCTCATTGAAAAGTGCCAGTGACAAAATTGGGCGAAAAGTTCATCGCCCGGAGATCGCGAGTTGGCGCGAGCGAATGAACACCGCGAAAAAAGATTCGGGGGTGCATTGGGGTTAAATTAGTATTTCGTCATTCGGTTTAATTAGAAAATAATTATTTTTTCGTAAATATCGCTACTTTGATGCGATGTTATTAATTTTTACAGTAAATTAGGCATTGCTACATCAAATTTTCGCACTAGTATGGCCAAATTTTAAAACAACAATGTTTACCAATTTGACCATTTTACCCCCAATACCCCTTGTAGAACAAAAGAAAAGTTCATCCGCGAACTGTCAGCAGCGCGCTGTTTTGTTTGCTAGATCAACATTTGGATATGTCGAACGTTGAAGGAAATCACTCAAAAAATGGAAATTATCCGATTTCAAATGTTTTGGCCGCAAATGAAAGGTAAGGGTGGCTAATATTTGATTCCGATCTGTAAAACTTGTTCTGGCGAGGGTTCTGGGCACTGCAGCAATCGATTTTAACGGCGGGTTGCTTCTGGTTGCATTTAATTTGCGGAGAAGGTTTTTCAATCCACCAGGGGCTTATTCGGGGGCAACAGTTTCGGTAATCCGGAACTTCAGGTAAGTTTAATATTTGCAGTGTTTAGCATGAAAAACAAACTTAGACTATAGAGTTATCTACGTGCGCATGTATTGCGTATACGTACACGAAAAAGATTGAGGTTAAATTTTGTACCGGCCAGCAAAACAAATGGTGCGCTAGTGTGTGTGAGGTCGGGCTTAGATAACTCTATTGAATACAAAATAACGCCTCATTTTTCTGTTTGTATGTTGTTGTGCAGGTTTGGTTTCAAATATGTCGTTTGATATGTTTCAATTGGGTCCTAAAGTGAAGATTTAATTTGTGATATTATTGTTCACAACGATAAAGCTTATATTTCTGAGTACAATGACACTTTGTACGACCGAGAAAGATTTAAAATCGATTTTTATATCGAAATTTGAAAAAAAAATCGGGGCCCTTCTTGACAAAAAGGTCCTATTCACAGCTCGTTCTACGCGGACCTTAGTGGATTCATCAAAAAAATGTTGTCCTGTCCTATTTTTTGCATTTAAATTAAAAAAGTGATCAGAGATGGTTTTTAATCTGTTTTTTACCGTTGAACATAACAATTGACTTAGGGCTTTAGGACCCTATTGTCCGCCATTACGGGGTTTGTTTTCCGGTACCCCCTGAGATCATGCGTGATCAATGGAGGTCTATATGCAGCAATTCCCCACGAAAACAGCATGGAAAAAACAAAAGTGCTTGGATCGGGCTCAAAATTTTTCTGAGGGTTATAATAATTCGACCCGTATTTTTTTGTTTGGCCATTAGGGTGACCTACGCCGTGTTAGGGTGGTCTGAAAAATGGAAATTTTCATCGATTTTCGCAAAAACCATTTTTTTCGAAAAATCATAACTCCTCGCCATTTTAACCGATTTCAATTGTCTTATACGCAAATGAAAGGTGATAAGTTGGTGATAAGAAAAATAGTAAGAAGTTTCAAAAATCTAGCCTAACATATGAAAAGGGCGTATGAAACTTTAAAATGCCGTTTTGACGGTGTCTAAACCAAAGAGCTTATGTCTGGAAATATTTTTAGCGGATTTCCCGGACATTTTTACGTAACAAGCCAAAAACTGGGAGGAGTTCATTAAGGGACCATCCACAAACTACATGGACACTTTTTTGGAAAACCCAAACCCCTCTCCTCCTCGTGAACAATTGTCCAAACAAAAAAAACTTTTTTGTATGGAGCATGGACAATCGCCATACCTCCCTCCCCTAAATTGTCCACGTGGTTTATGGATGGTCCCCAACAGGATTCCGAGATATGATTTTTTGAAAATAAAATCCGTGTTTTTTGACGCGCCGCGCGCAAAAACTGGAGAATGCCGAAGTTGGCAAAAAATCAACTTTTTTCACTAAAACTGCGATAACTTTAAAATTTCAGCGATGACCTATAGATGTTTGGGGATCAAAATTATTTTAATTAAAAGACGCAACTTTTGGTACCCAGACATGTCGTCGTTGAAATTTTGAAGTTATCGCAGTTTTAGTGAAAAAAGATGATTTTTTGCCAATTTCGTCATTCTCCGGTTTTTGCGCGCGGCGCGTCAAAAAACACGGATTTTATTTTCAAAAAATCATATCTTGAAATCCTGTTAATGAACTCCTCCCATTTTTCAGAATGTTATGTAAAAATGTCCGGGGAATCCGATAAAAATATTTCGAGGCATAGGCTCTTTGGTCCAGACACCGTCAAAACGGCATTTTAAAGTTTCATACGCCATTTTCATATGTTAGGCAAAATTTTTGAAACTTCTTACTATTTTTCTTTGAAAGGCTAACTTATCACCTTTCATTTGCGTATAAGACAATTGAAATCGGTTGAAATGGCGAGGAGTTATGATTTTTTGAAAAAAGTGGTTAGTCTAAGTTTGTTTTTCATGCTAAACACTGCAAATATTAAACTTACCAGAAGTTCCGGATTACCGAAACTGTTGCTCCCAATAAACCCCTGATGGATTGAAAAACCCTCTCCGCAAATCACATGCAACCGGAAGCAACCCGCCGTTAAAATCGATTGCCGCAGTGCCCAGAACCCTCGCCAGAGCAAGTTTTACAGATCGGAATTAAAAATTAGCCACCCTTACCATTTATTTGCGGCCAAAACATTTGAAATCGGTTAATTTCCATTTTTTGAGTGATTTCCTTCAACGTTCGACATTTCCAAATGTTGATCTAGCAAACAAATCAGCGCGCTACTGACAGTCCGCGGATGAACTTTTCTTTTGTTCTACAAGGGGTATTGGGGGTAAAATGGTCAAATTGGCAAACATTGTTGTTTTAAAATTTGGCCATTCTAGTGCGTTTGAAAGGTCAAATTTGATGTAACAATGCCTAATTTACTGTAAAAATTAATAACATCGCATCAAAGTAGCGATATTTACGAAAAAATAATTATTTTCTAATTAAACCGAATGACGAAATACTAATTTAACCCCAATGCACCCCCGAATCTTTTTTCGCGGTGTTCATTCGCTCGCGCCAACTCGCGATCTCCGGGCGATGAACTTTTCGCCCAATTTTGTCGCTGGCACTTTTCAATGAGAAGAGTAATAGTTCCCCTAACTGTTGTCGGCTGTTCTGGCGATGTTGGTGGCGTCGATCAATTTTGAGGAAAGCAATTTCCTTAACTGCTCCCTCACCAAGAAAGGATCGTCCCGGTCCGTATCGACTGCACAGAAAATTTCCGTCGAAAAAAAACTACCAAACAGGCTTCTTTGGTGGTTTTTAGGGTTAGTGAAATTTCACGATTTCGCGGACAGAAAATAATATGAAATTTGGCTTTTTCCGCGAAATCCCGTGAAATTTTATGTTTTTGTGAAACTGTAACTATTTTTCTCAAAATGATTTATCAAACTCAAATAAGAATAAAAATAATCTTATAAAATACTGTAGAAATAAGCGAGTGAATACCCTGGTTGAGTTACTTACATAGGGTTAGTGATTGTTGACGATTTCGAAGACGGCGTAACGTGAAGTTTATCAATTTTCTCAAATATTTTTTTTTAAATAACTACATAATTAATATTTTACCCATACAGACTATTTAAGTAAATTTTATTAGTTTACAATTGAAATGCTTGATATGAACCATTTGAAGAATTGTTCAATTTTTTTTCTAAGCTAACTAAGGCTAGTAATTTGTAATTTATTGGAAATGATAGCCTGTTTGTATAACACTTTGTATCAGATTGAGAAAGGGCGTTGAGATGGTTACTTTAGGTTAGTTTAGTAATATTTTTATTCGATAAAATAAAAATGTTACTGCTATTTTATTTGAAAGGTATAGTTTCATAAGAAATTAAAAGAATCAAGCATAGTTTTATTCAAATTAAAATAAAGGGCATTTTTTCTTTGAAGTCAACTTTTAAAAACTTTTCTTATTTTTCTGAGTCTTGTTTCATTTTGATATTTGATTATTTGGGTGGAAAAATACTATCTTTTTGTTTTATTTTCATTTTGATTTTTTTTTTTCAATTCAATTATGATTTATTGGTGAATAATCAAGATACAATCAGTTCTTTTGCAATTCATTACAGAGTTTTGGAGTTCCTTTCAGCTGTGTGTTGCATCATAATCCACTTTGGAACAATTATTTCTATAACTAAAGCACTAACAAGAGCAAGAAAAATAAAAACAAGGGCTAAAATTTCATTTTTAGTAAAAAATTTAGTATTATTTTTAATATGCTAAATGTCGCAAAAAATTCAAATTATTGAACTTATTTTGGCTAGACAAGTTTGTTGAATCTTGCTTTGATATAAAATTCAGTAAAATGAAGCAAATTCGCGAAAACTTTTCAGTCAAATATTAAAAAAAAAATTCAATAAATGAGAATACGCATGTCATACATTTTGTTTAAAAATAAATATAGAGCCCATCCATAAACCAGGTGGAATCTTTTTGGAAAATCAGGAGATTAATTTTTTGTGTCAGGTTCAAATTTATTCAAATTGTTTTTAGTTTATTTAAATAATATATAATGAAGCATAAAAAGCAGTTTCTGTGAGTTAAACAAACGATTTTCAGAGTTATTTTAACACTTTTCACGTTCCGCGAAATTTGCGTGAAATTTGGTGTTCTGAATTTGAGGTCGCCGTCAAATTTGCAATTTTTGAGCGTGAAATATTACTAAGCCTAGTGATGTTTAAATCATTTTAGTTGGCGCTGTTTTGTAATCAAGTGTTACAAATATTTGTAACTAAAGATTACGTTATCCTTAATTACACCTCCGGGTAACTCTGAATTACAAATTGAGACTTGTAATTTGCTATTACAAACAAACTTTTATTTCATTGTGAGGTTTCCTCAAAACAATTTCAAAGACACTCGATTAACTGTTTTTTTTGCTTCATAATAATGAAATGATTTTCTTTGTTTTTTTTTTTACACACGAAACGAAAACGAAACTATTGGCACTACGCCCCCCGGGGCATGGCCTTCCTCTAACGTGGGATTTCTGCTCTAGCGTCTCTGACGAGACAGGAGAAACCGGGACCGACGTTTTACTTCACCATCCGATAAAAGCTCAGTGGATAAGGCGGGAATCGAACCCGCGTCTCATAGCATCATCGGGATCGGCAGCCGAAGCCGCTACCCCTGCGCCACGAGACCCACACACATTCTAAAAAATAAATTTTAATATTTTTTGGTCAAATTAGTTAATCTGGTGATGCTGAATTTTTTAAACGATTTTCAAAATGTTGATTTTGTTTTCACTCACATACACTCACTTATTTTATAAATTTAAAGAAAAAAGTATTTTTTAATTTTAAATTTAGATATTGCTTGTTGAAAATTAGGGTAACGTCCTTCTCGTATGCTGGTGTTGAAGTCCACGTCGTGCTGTGCTCCTGACCTCAGATCCAGGCCTGCAAAATGTTTCCAACCCAGCGTACACATGAAGCAAACCAAAATGTCTGACTGTAAGCCTACTGTGTCCGTTCAACTACTGCCGCCTGACTCGTGCCGGTCGGCTGCTGAAGAATGAGAGACGTGAAAAAATGAGCTACACTCACACAATTCGTGTCGTATGACTGACTCGTAAAATCCTCTCTAAACACTATTTTGACTATTTTTAAACAATTGAATGGTTCTAGACTGTGCAAAACACTTTAAACAACCATAACTTGTATTGAAAATTACATTTCCACGCATAAATACCAACTTTTTGTGTAAAAACTTGTTTCTTTATGTGTGTGCGTGCAACGTCGAATGAGCGTTGGTCGACTACTGCCTCGCATTGCAGCTGCTCAGTGAGCTAGGGCACTCACGACTGAGTCGGGTTTGTTTATGTCACGCTTTTGCGGTTCAGTGAATGGATCTGAAAAAATGGTGTATGCGTCGCCGATTTTCGCGTCAGGACCCCTGACATTTTCAGCCCTGCTCAGATCCGAGATTTTTCGCGATGTGCACTCGATGGTATCACGCCTCTTGCCGAAGTATCCAGCAGTTCATCTTCTTCGGTCGATGGCTGCTTCACCGACGATTTCCTTGGCTGCTTCACTCCTGATCCTGATCTTCGCTTTCCCCTCTCTCTCTCTCTCTCTCTCTCTCTCACCCAGATACGGCGGCTTCCAGGCGTGCCAGTTCTGCTGCATCAGCTCGCTCGCGATGCAGCTCGAGTACGACCAGACGGCGAACGTGTACACGTACGCGAAGCTGTTCCACAACAAGCGGCCGGGCATCTGGAGCTCGTACGAGGACATCCGGCAGATCTACCGGATACTGTCGTACATGCCGAAGGAGCTGGGTCTGCTCAAGTGCACCGAGCTGCGGACGGAGTTTGACGAGGCGGCCATCATGACGGCGACGCCCGACCTGTACAGTAAGATATGCAGCAACGGTAGTATTAACACGCATTTGAACAGTGGGCCGGGCGGCGGTGGCCAGGGTGGCGGCGGGCCGGACGGGGGCCCTACGGGGAATGGGACGGAACGGAACGGTGGGCCACCGCAGGCCACGGCCATCCAGAACGGGGGAACGGTGATTGTGAAGATGAACGGCGAGGATAATGACGAGCTGTCGGTGGTGGTGGCCACCAGCAACCATCTGAACCTGGACCACAATCAGACGTAAGAAGTGGCCATTCCGAATGAGAGAGGCGCGGGACGACGTAAGTTAACCAGCAAGTGTGTGTGTATTAGTCATGTGTCTGTATAGTTTTAACGCGCGAGTTGCGATTATTGAGGAATGCTCCAGTTTTGGTTGTTTTTTTCCAAGCTGAGACAACAGAAAACGATATTATTTATTTAACAAGTTTGCGGTCGGCAAACGATAAATGCGACTAAGACGAAATTAAAGTGTTTTTGCTCCACTACTTTTGTTGAAACATTTTTTTGTTTTTGTTTGGAAGAATCTGGAAAGATCGGTTGGATTTGCAGAAACGGAAAAAGTCGAGCAGTTTTGACAGTTCGGACTCAAATCTGCACGAGCAGTTGTTACTGCAACAAGTTAAAACACGAACACGACCGCACGAATCGAGCAATTTTTGGCAAACTGACAAATACTGATCGACTGCGTTGGTGCCCTCCAACTCTAGTCGGAAATTGCGAGCAAAACTGCGCGGAACACGCACAAATTCTCTTCTCAAAACATTGCCACGGCAACGGATTAAAATATCTAGGTTAGAGTTAGGCTTTTTATTCTACGACGAGGTAAACTCTTTTCGTTTACTGTACATAGTTAGGATCTCGCATGTGATTCCAGTGATTTAAGGTTACACGCGCAGCTGCAGTGCCGCTCAGGGCTCCGCGCAAAATAGAATAATTGGATAAGACATCGCACAGTGGGCGAAATGGAACCCAAAATCGGACTTAATTGAACGCGGCTGGTTCCCTGGTATGAAAAATAGTGTTTCTTATGTAAAAAAATCCAAGGAATCGATTGATGATGGTTTCATCCACCGCACAAAACGGCAAAGGGTCCATTTTGCCCCAATTCCCTATTTTTTAACATTTTTCTTGAAAATTGGTCTGTATTTAGAGCGGAGGCTTTATGCGGCCATCAAAATGCACTTAACTTATGTGAAAATGTTCCAGGAATCCAGTAAAAATAACCACTTGCACCGCAAAATCATCTAGGTCCATTTAACCCCAATTCCGCTGTAAAAGCATTTTTGGCCCTTTTCAAATGTTAGGTCAGATTTTAAAAATCTGAAAATATTTTTATCGTAAAGATCAGACAATTTTACATAAGGATGACGATTTGCACTTGTTAGTTTGATACATTTATGTTGATATAGAAATTAAATTAAATAAAAAGATTGAAGAATCAGTTTCAAGCCAATTTTCCCAAACGCAGAATAAACTGCCTTTTGCAATTTTTTTTATTTTTATCAGCATAAATGTGTCAAACTATCAAATGCAAATCGTCATTCTTATGTAAAATTGTCTGATCTTTACGATAAAAATATTTTCAGATTTTTAAAATCTGACCTAACATTTGAAAATGGCCAAAATGCTTTTATAGCGGAATTGGGGTTAAATGGACCCTAGATGATTTTGCGGTGCAAGTGGTTATTTTTACTAGATTCCTGGGACATTTTCACATAAGTTAAGTGCATTTTGGATGGCCGCATAAAGCCTCCGCTCTAAATACAGACCAATTTTCAAGAAAAAATGTTATAAAATGGGGAATTGGGGCAAAATGGACCCTTTGCCGTTTCGTGCGGTGGATGAAACCATCACCATTCGATTCCCCGGATTTTTTTACATGAGAAACACTATTTTTCATACCAGGGAACCAGCCGCGTTCAATTAAGTCCGATTTTGGGTTCCATTTCGCCCACTGTGCATCGGTTGATTGGCTAACACAACACTCTAAACAATTGAAATGAAATCTTTCTAATTTTGACAAATTTATTCTGTCAAAATCTGAAAAAAAAACAGTAAATTCGGTGATTAGACGGATTCCAATCGAAAAACATAACCTAGAAGTGACAAAACTTGAAAGTTTTTGCTAGAGTTTGCCGAAATTTGGCTAAATTAAGACGCCCTTCGAGGTTTTGGCTCTTGAAACCTGAAGTTCGAAGGAGCGGAACACTAAAAATAAAGAACAAGACTGGTTTTTACGTTCTTTTTTGTAAAGTTACATGAGCGAACGAAATTCACAAAACAAAAGCAAACTTCTGCATAACTTACTAATAGATACAGACCCACAAACTCACTACACAAACAACTTATCAATAGTTGCTGATCTTAGTATGAAGTATAACCTCCTAAAACGATACAAAGTTTAGCACCCTAAACACAGGCACAAAATAGAGAAAAAGGGAAAGTCATGTTTGTGCTTGCATCAATCTGCGGGTCAGTGCCAAAACGTCATCCAGCTATCGTTCATCGTCGTAGCAGGCCGTCTGTTCAGCAGAGTTGGTCGCCGCCATTTTGGTTTTAACCCTTAATCCTTTTCTTAATGTTTTATTCTTTATACATAATTTTGTTTTTGTGATTACACACATAAAATTAAAATGCTCGAGCTGTTAATTTTGTATCATTTTATGTAGATTAGATCGTATATTTCATACTGTAAGAAAACACGGAAAAAAGCTGGAAACTTGAACCCGGTTATCATTTACAAATTGATCTTGCTATTTCTCCTTTCATTGAATCGGCAAAACTTCTTGATCGACTTTAGGCTGGATTTTGCATTATTAATTGAATACACTGAGTTTGATACACAACTATTAAATACATAACTATAAATAAATTTTATCTCAGCGACCTTACCATAACTGCACTCACACTAACAAAAACGAAGCAAAATGCGCACCTACTCAAAGTCATAACCTTGTTCCTTACTATGGTTAATCGAAAATTTAAAACTGAATTGTTGAGCAATTGAAAACGTCCACGAAAGAAGTTCTTTATTTAAACAAACGAATTCCGTACTAAAAATCATTACATTACTAGAGAAAAACATTTCAAACCCATCCGTAGACGCTGCAACGATTAGCTATCATTCACACAAAATATAAAAAAAAACACCCATACACAAACAAAACGATGTAGAACAATTGGAAAGGTAACACTAAATTCCGCGCAATCGTTTAAGGGTAAAGCCATTCGTAGTAGTGAAATTCGTCGTAACTTCGAGCGTAACCACACACATACAAACAAAAACAAAACAAAACGCGCTATAGTTGAAATATATTCCTCCCCCTTTCCCACTATTATATTTAAAAAATCTAGTAATTAAAAAGTTGCCAGGAGAAAAAGAGTATAAGATTAAACCGAAAGATGCAAAAAAAAATAAATAAAAAGAGATTTTATAAATCTTATGAGATATTCTCACATCTGCGTTTCTTTTTGTACCACGATTATTATTGAACCGCAAAACAAAAAATAATTATCATTAGAGAGAAGACAAACTCCGTTTGATGAATTTCGTGCAAAAATAATTTCAGGGGAGTTCCTCTGAATGAAGGGTGCAGAAAAAAAAGCAGCAAAACACAATATTTGACTGACGAAACAAAAGGTAAGCGGAGAATGCAAGCAAAATAGTAAGAAAAAACTATTAAGTAGGAATTATGAAAATTTAGCGTAACGTACCAGTAAAGAAAAGATAAGATTAAAGAATGAACAAAAAAGAAAAAAAAATGATGAGAGAAAAGTAACTTCTAGTGCCGTCTCAATGACGCAGAAAAAAAGCGACGTAAGAATGTTGAATACACTCAAACCCCGATGGTTTGACACCAACTGTTGTCAAACGAACGGGGTCACTTTTTAGTTTGACACCCCTTTTACACGGAGTTCACACGTTTGTTTTGATAGTGTGCGTGAGCGCCGTGTAAAAAGTGACAGTTCGTCACTTTTTAGTTTGACTTTGACCAACCAACCAAGTTTGTACCCCAACTAAAAAAGTGTCAAACGAAAAAGTGACCAACCACCGGGGGTTGAGTGTACTGAAATGAAGTGAGTAAGCGGTTGCGATGAGATATGGATAAAAGGAATAGTTAGAGTAAGGTGCAAAATCTACCCACTTGTGGGTGGAAAGCAGCAAAAGCAGTGAAAAACGCTCTGAAAATAAATGTAAAATTTTATGTGAAATTAACATGTAAGCGTATGTGTTTGTGTTTATCCGAAATTTCCGATGGCAATTTTTGTTTTGCGCTCCAAATATTAAGGCTTTAACACTTTATAATGTTTTTTTAGTTTTGGTTTTCTTTTAAATTTGGAATATTCGACTTCGATTTCTATTTTTTATACTACACAGAAAAAATCAATTCCCGTAATCGTGAATTAAGTTCACGAATGTGAGATCCACGAAGGAATTTATTCATGAGTATGGTGCATTTGCACCATAAAAGTGAATATATTCCTTCGTGGTTCTCATAATCGTGAACTGACTTCACGGTTTCGAGAATTGATTTTTTTCTGTGTACTCCAACTGTAGCTTCACATGACCCTAAAATTCATTATTGTTAACTTATTTTATCAAATTGCCATTGTCTCATATTCAATTTTCTTCTTGATTTGTTTGTTTTACCTAATTACCATTTCCTTTTCTCATAATGTACCCATTTTTGTCACACTGAGCCTTTCCACCTTTTTATTACTTTTGCAGTTTTTCGCCATTCAAAAAAAAATAAAATAGGATGAATCATCAATAGAGAGTGTCTTGCTCACTTTTTAATGAGCTTGAGCTATTTTTTACTTTTGAATAGTAAAACACACTCTATGAAAGCTGTTATTTACAAACAAAGTGCTGATATGCTGATAATAGAAATTGGCCGAGAAAGGGTATATTTTCCTAATCATTTGAAATAGTTTTTTTTACATTTTCTGCAGATTTATTTCCAGAGAAAAAAAAACAATCATAGAATGGAGTACCCAATTCGAGTGGTAGAAATGACAGTTCTCCCATAAGGAATACAGAGAAACTTCTTTTTACGCGGTGGCGTTACGCTTTTTGTTTCGAAGATTCCTCTTAAACTATACAATATTTTTGCAAGCTTCAAATAGCGTTTTGTAGATCTGAACAAAACCTACAAATTGCTTCTAAAGGATTGCAAAAATGTTGCGTCGTTCCAGAGAAATCGTCAAATTAGAAAAACGTAACGCATCGCGTAAAAAGAGGTTTCACTGTACACTGTAGAAAAAAAGGCAAAAACTGCTCGAATGGAAATGCTCATTTATAAATAACTACTAGAATGGAGCACCCGCAGTCGAGCAGTTTTTGATAGTTCGCTCCATAAGACTGTCTGCAGCGCGAAGTTTTATAATTGTTTCAAATTGCAAGCAGTTTTAAATTTTTAGAACTGGCGTAAATGAAACTAGAACACGATGCTCGCAACGCGCTGATCTAAATGTTGTTTCAAAAAAATGCTTTTAATTGTGTGCGTATGATTATCAACACAGCATCATAGTGTGTGTGTAAGAATACGTGGATATCTTTATATGTCTGATTTTTTTTTTTTTGAAACTGAGTTCTATTCCAGTTCCAAATCGTCTCACGTTTGAAACAAACTTGTCGAGCAGTTTTATTCCGGTTTCAAAATACTGCTCGAAAAATAAAACTGCAACTCCGCGTTGCGGGTGGTCTGTTTCAGTTCTATTTGAAAAATGAAACAGCTAGAACAAAGTAGAGCCGCGTTGCAACCAGTCTAAGAAATACATTGTAGAAAAAAGCAAAAACTGCTCGAATGGAAGTGCTCCATTATCGGGAATGGAGCAATTCCATTCGAGCAGTTTTCGCTTTTTTTCAACAACGTATTTCTTATGGGAGATCTGTCATTTCTACCACTCGAATCTACAGATTGTCAAGTCAAACAGATTGGCCGATCGATTTTGACAGATCCAAACGCGCTGGACACCAAACGCGCTGAGCAACGCGTTATGTTTCTTACGTTGGGAAAAGATGGGAAGTATTGTAATTTCAATATTTTTATTCATTATTTTTTTTTATCTATATTTATTTATAAATTATTTTTTTATTACATGCTATTTTACGTTTTAGCACAGCATTGTTTTAAAATTTATTTTTTTTTTAAATTTAAACATATTCAAGAATTATGAATTTTTGGAGCACGGGTCGGAAACAGATATCGAGAAATTAAAAGTGAGAGTGTGTGCGTGCAACATGGAGTTAAACTTTTCGAAGTGCCATGGGAACCTTCACAGAAACTGTACAGAAAGTTTAACTCCATGTTGCACACACTCTCACTTTTAATTTCTCGATGGATTTTGTACGATTTTTTGGAATTTTTCAATTGTTTTGTTAAAAGAATTACGGTAGTAATGAATATTTCAATACTTTTTTATTGAAAAAAAAACTCAGTTCTCATTTCTGTTGTATTTTTAATGATTCAATTTAAGTGATCAACATTTATCAAGGTTTGATTGAACAGCAGATTACAGTTTTTATTAACTTCCATAAAATTATCGGTTCTAGGGTTTCGATCAAGTTCCGATGGTTATCAACGATAGTAGCGTCGGAGTGGGCGGTTTCTGGCTCGGCGAGACTGATGCGTAATCTGGTCGCACTGGTGACTCAGTTCCCGGAGGTCACTTCGTTCACAACATCGCCCGATACGGTCGGACTGAAATTCTCCAGTCATAGTTCCATCGAGGGGTAAGGGAGCGTTCTTTTATTACGTAACGCAAAAAATCGGACTTTTAGACCCCTCCCCCTCGTAACAAAATTTCCATACAAATTTTAAAAATTTTGTATGGAGCGTAACACGACCTCCGACCCCCTCCCCCCTACTGCGTTACGTTATAAAAGAACGCTCCCTAACTAAATGAGATGAGATGTCGAGCACATCCTCCGGCGTGGCAGAGTGGTTCAGCTCCAGTGGATGATAATGGCGTACGGCAAATGGATTAGCCAGTGGATCTTGGGTTCCGGAGGACCTCGACAACAGGGGTAACGGAGAATACGGTTCCCGGTGTGTTGCAGTTGTCTCCGGTAGTAAACCTCCTCGGTATTGGCAATCACTGGTAGTAGCGAACGTTTTACTCCCATCTGCTGAAAATGACGTACCGCAAAAGGTTTGCACTTTTCCATCGAATCCATCCGATCGATTCCGGACTGACAGACGAGAATGGTTCGTAACCCGGTCGTTATGTCTTGGGTCGTTGCGTTGTAGCCAGTTTGGCTGGTTCATGCCGGGTACTCGAGGACACCTCGCTCTCAGCATTAACCGGCCGGATGAATTCCCTCCAAATAAATCCAACGTCGAGGTGCAGTCGAAGAGGACGATTCCATGCAATCACCAAAAGTATCCTGTGAATTGTAAAAACATTATTCTATGCGGCTGTATAGTCCAATTCAAGCAGATGTTAACAACAAATGGATTCGCTGGCTAATCATAGGATTTGGAAGCCCTCGACGATAAAATGTAGGAAATTTCACTCTAAAGCAGACGAGTTTTACCTGAGCCCATTCAACTGCTGGCTGTGTCAACTTGTAGATAGGAAATGCATTTTTGCGGTGTTTTACATTGCCACCGGTGTCGATATACAAGTCGTCTTGATCAAAATGGAGCTGAAAGTAGGTATTTGAGTGGTTATTGTTGATCATTTGTCCATATTTTATTAACTTACGCTGCAACTTCTCGGTTATCGCTGCACAGTTTCAATTTTCCTTCGTAAACTGAAAGAATCCCACCCTCGCAACAACGTTTTGCGAATCACTTTTGCAAAACTTACTGAAAAACTTCCTGCCGTTTTTTTCTCCAAGCCTTTTTGTTTACTTTTTTTTCCAATAACGTTTAAGTCACGCAAAATTTGAGCACTTTGCAGTGTTGCCGAAAATTTGATATTTGTGGTGAGGCAAGGCATAGGTTGCCAGGCCGATTTAATTTGGATCGGCCAATCTGTTTGACTTGACAATCTGTACTCGAATCGGGTGCTCCATTACCTAAATTAAATCCTGAATGAAGTAGGGGAAATATGCCCATTCTAATCACTCTAAGCCGTTCGACCAATTCTCATCACTTTTCCGTTTTCCGCTATTAAATCAACATTTTCAGATGTTTCAACAATGGAGAGTTGCTTGCTCACTATTATTTGAGCTATTCATTACTTTGGAACAGTCAAAAACACTTTATGAAAGCTGTAATTCATGATCAAAGTGCTGATAGGCCGATAATAGAAATAGGCTGAGAAAGGGTATAGTTCCCCTACCCGCCGTCGAGCAGTTTTTGATAGTTTGCTTCATAGAGCTCACTCAAAATAAAATTCACGTTGAAGTTACTTGAAAAGCTATGTGGTATTTTTCCACTAAAGTTTTCACGTAACTTCTACGCGATGGCCCTAGTAGAAATGAAATTCGCGAGGCCAGATTATTTCACGTTGATCTTACGTGTTTCACACGTGAAGTTAAATGAATTGATTGATGATTTCTACGTGTTTATTGTAGTAAACTTTATAGTTGTAGATGGTAGTTTAATTTGATTTTTAACATAGAAATAAGACGGAATCTAGTTTAATTTGCTTGAAAATGGTCATTTATTGAACAAAAAGTTTCTCCGGGACGATCTCACCGTTCGCCATTTAATCAAAATGTTCCCCCACTTTTCCCAGTCGCCGAGCAGGAGGAGGTGCGGCCGTGCGGGCGCAGCTTGCCGATTCCGCTGGTCTGAATGGCCGCACCTGTTTCAAAGCCATTGTCGAAGAGTGCACCCGGGAGCCTTGACTTTCTGGCCAGACGATGGCCTTGCCTTGCCTTGGTGGCGTTCGGAGTTCATGACCAAGAAGTAGCTTGAATGGTTTGGAAGGATCACGGCCACGGCCACAAAATACTCGGCGTAGATGATTGGATCATCAGCTACCTGACCAAACAAGAGTTATATAATCCATACTCGCACTCCTCCGGACTCGGAAAAGGCCCACGACCCGTTGGCCATGTCCGAGATATTTTCGGTGGCATCAAGCACCACCACCAGCCGAGGAAAAAGATGATGATTGCAAAGATCGGCTTCTGCAAGAAAATATCATTATTTATACATACAATTATTCAAAATAATTTAACTTACCGTCTTTTCAATTTTCAATTGAATTTTGCGAGCACAAGCCCGACTGGAGACTTGCACCGTCCGTTGTAAATTTTCATACTAAAATAATCACGTAAAAATTTGATCGAATGGCGCATTCGAGTTACGTTGAAGTTACATTTCGAAACACATAAAAGCCACATGGTAAAACCTAGTGGAAAAATACTACAAGGTTTTTCACGTAACTTCAACGTGAAAACATTTGTTTTGCTGGTACACTTTCCCATTATTTTTACGTGTGTCACGTAAAACGGGCCTAACGAGGGGAATATCGGGTTTAAGTGAATGTTCACGTAGCACCTACACAGAAAAAAAAAATCCGGTAAATTTACATCATTTATGATGTACCAAAAGTGCACGTCATTAATGATGCGAATTTACATCAAATTCATTGGAAATTTCAATGCCATCCGACGTAAACTTATAGAACAAAAAGTGTCTCAAAAACATGTAAATTTCCGATGAAATATACGTAAATTTACCAATAATTGAAAAAAATATATACCCTGTGAATTTCAAATCTGATGTAAAATCAAAAGTTTATGCCGTTCTTAAAATGCATTGCATTCGCTGGAACTATGCATCCTTCAAATGTCATCAGTATTTTTTACTGTTTTTATACCAAAATCGGTATCGGACCCGAATGACTCTTGAGTTAAGTGGCCCTTAAATGCAAATAATTAAATAAAATACCAAAATCGGGTACTTTGCCTCGACGTTCCATTCCATTTCTATATAAATTTAAACATTTCACGTAAATGTTAAACAACTCTCACACTGATGACACTTTTTAGGCATTGTTAACTCCAAAAGCAAAGCATGCAAATTAGGAACCTTTACGAATGACTTTTCATCTGATTTGAAATCCACAGGAATTATCTTATTATCTTTGATATTGTTGTACATCTTTCTTTACATTACAAAACTCGCTTATTTTGTCAATTCGGTAATTTTTATATTGCATAATGTTCATTCATTATTAAACTAGATTTATCGTCTGAGGTATAGTAATTACAAATATGCTGCATGAAATAAATGAATGACAATTTATGAATGATCATGAACTATGATTGTACTTTTTTGAATGATACCGATTTAAACCTACATGATAATTCCTATAGCCTATATTTTTTAATCTTCACTTATAAACTAAACTGTTGATTTGATGATGGTCTTCGTAAACAGCTATACATGGTCAGCATTAAACAAAATTATGTCGCAGCATAAACAGCATTCGGTCGCAGCATAAACAGCATTATTGACGAAATCATTCAGCTTGATTCACAGATCATTTGGTCCATTTGAGAAATTCTCGAGCACAGCAGGCATTGGCATATGAAAATAAAGAAAAATATGTTAGTAAGCATGACTAAAAAAACAATTTAAGTGATTTTAATCTTCTTTGAAACGAATCAATGATGGATGCTGTCATATCATACGTTTTGTGTCCGTGATCTATGTTTCATTAGAATTAAAATTGCTTAAATTTGACTTGGTTAGAATCATTTTTATGTTAGCCTCATGTGTCCCTCATCGCTGCAGTTCACGACGCAGTTAAATTAAACGCTTTTTTAAATTCAAATAAATCATTTTGCATACTGACTGCTTTTGCTGATGTTTTAAAAGCATTTGTGCGCTTCTTTTGGAAACGAAATCTTACATTCATCTCGATCACATTTAATTTTAACAATTGATTAATGTAAAATAGAATCTGAGCATCTCAAACATAGATTAACAATACTGTTTACGATTTATGACTAGGAACTCGATCGTGCATTAAACTGTTAATATTATAATGTAACAAACCATTTTAAACTATCATATTTGCACATAAAATTACATTTCGAGTGCTTGTTCTAAGCTAAAGATCACGAATGTTCTTCATTGCTCAGCAATGTTGTTAATACTAGATAATTCACTGATTAAGCGATTTACTACTCGTTGTTGTTTGCCGACACGCGTTGCTTTAGATTTAGATCCATATGCCGGAATGATCTTTAAAAAGTACTGCTGAATGAATTCTAGAAACTTAGAATTTCCCTTTGGATACATAAAATTATTTATGTACAAGATTCCAAATAAGTCCTGAAGTGCAATCAAAATTGTTGAAGCTCCTTCAGACAGTCGGGCGCTATCCGCGAAAACATAGTATGCACACTGTGACGATCCAAGGTCTGTAAAATGGACAAACATTAGTGATACGAATTATTCAAGACAACACCGACCAACAAAATTTCTGTGCAAGCTCAACTCGAAGGGAAACATGAACTTTGGGAACTCACAGGCACTTGTATTTTCACAAAAATATTTAGACCGGGCCATATGATTTTTCTCCAAATGAATCTGCTGTTCTACGCATAATTGTCCCATGTTCAAAAAAGTGCAACTGAGAAAAACGCGATTGAAATTTTTCGACCGTTTTTTGAGTTTTTACGTATAATTATCTCGTAAGTCCCTAATCATCCCAGTTAGCAGTTTATCACTCTTATTTGTAATCCTCTTGTTATACAATAGGTAAACAAAATACAATACTTCGTTAAACTGATTGTTTCGTGAAAGAAAATACTTGGTGGGACAATTATGCGTAGAAGTTCAACGATAAGAAAAACAGACTTGGTGTTGTTTTTAAGGATTTTCCGAACAAAGTACTTACTAAATGTTATGTGTTTCCCGAAAAAAAAAAAACGTCAAACTCAACCAAAAAATGACAAAAAGTCAGAATCGACCAAAAATGACATGGGACAATAATGCGTAAAACGGCAGTAATGCTGTTTGTACTATGTATTTATTCAACTAAATCTGAATAGCTTGCAAGTGCGACAAACCGCCCTGATTCTCCATACAAACCCGTGCATCTGAGACCCGAAAGTTCATGCTTCCCCTCGAGTTGAGCTTAGCAGTTGTTTTTTTTTTTTGTATGGAACTGTAACAACTATTATGACAAAAACTTAAATAAAATGTATTTTTTTTTTCAAATAATCTTTTAAGAAATAATTAATTTTGTATAATGTATGAAATCTGGACCTAAATTTATAACATAACTTACCAACTGCAATCAATCCTGGGCCTGGAGATAGACTGATTTCGTTTAATTTAGTACCAAGCTGTAATGTAAAAAGCATTTTAGTTACATAATAATTTAAAATGTGGTTTACATATAGTGACATGCATACAGAAAACAATACAGTCGAAAGAGAAAAGAAACGTATTAAATCAAAACAATACGACAAGTAACCCTCATCTGCCCTCATCTCTTTATCACCAATGTAAAAGATAATAAAAGTTAAAAATTACATGCATAATTAAGGTATCGCAAACTACAGGTGAACAGGAACAGTGCTTTCTATCAAGTATATTTAGAGTTAGTTTTGAAGTGGAAATATTCAGCAAATCTAGCAAAACAATTTAATACGGCCATTGTCGAATTGTAAACACAGAGTCTATCCTGCTTATTCTTAATGTAAACACCAACTGACGTAAGTGAGATAGACTCTTTGTTTACATTTTGACATTGACCTATTTTTGTTGTTTTGCTTGAAATGCTACACTACATCTAGATGTTTCTTGGTGGTTTACAGTCCAAAAACTCTACAACATTCATTTTCAACCAACTTTGTTTCTTCAAAAAAACATTGGAGAAGAACTCTTAATTTTTATACAATTATAGTATTTGTATTTTTAGTTGTTTTAGGTAACTTTTTAGGTATTAAAAAAACAGGTCAGTTGAAACGCTACTCTTGCTTAAATGAAAGTTATTCTTATAAACGCGTTTGATCGGAAATTTTCAGTTACTTTGATTATGTTCATGTTTGTAGTCGAAACATCATTTTTCTAATAATGTAACACCTGTTCCTATTTGCCTCAGTTCACCAACATTTAAAATGTAAGTAAATTTTCTTCACCTCTTTTTTAACACAAATATCGTCGAGTTTTTCTTTTAAATAATTACATAGAAACGTTAAAATTTGGTAGTCATTGCTATTTTCATCTAATTTAGACTTTTGGTTTTGTTGTGAAAATTGAATTATCTTTGGGCGTTTAGCCTTGAAGTGTGCTGACAGATTTTGTAAGTTTACGCCAGTAGCTTGCTGGAAATGATACTCAATAATTTGTCGCCGGCGAACGACGGGCCATTCGTTGACTATTTCAACCAAAGGTTTTTTTTGATCCAAAATGTGTCTAATAAATCCGACGCACGACTCTAAAAAATCCTCAGTAAGGATGTTTATGTCATCTCTTTTCAGCTTGCTTTTCGTAGTTTTATCACAACTTGCGTTGCTCTCATTCCAGTAACTAGCTAAAGTTCCTGAACGCATGTTCCTTAAATGTTTCGTGTTTTGAGAGGTGGGTGGAGTTTTATTGATGTCTTGGGGGCGATTCAAAAACGAGTTTCTGTTAATCATGTATGTTTTCAAAGTCGACCAACCTCGGTTTTGGTCTTGACAGCCGTCATCGTCGGCTGATTGAAAACATTCAAATTTCTGTAAAATTTTTTTCGCCGCTGTCTCAATTACGCATGCAGAAACTTGTGTGTCAATTAAGCGAAGTTGGTCAATGGTCATGTTAACTACTTTTATCCTGTCCTGTTTTGACACTCTTTGGTCACTACTTTCATTTTTGTTTTTTAATCGTTCGTACACAGCGTCGTCTAACTTGGCCCAATTAATTTCAAAATTTTCAAATTTCATCGTGATGCTGACTCTTTTTGTGCTTACTTTCACTGCCTGTTGCTGGGATCGTTTGGGTGATTTGCCTGAGGTGCATGGTTCCTGTTCGAGCTGTTGCCCGCTTGCACTCCCTTTCGTTGATTGTTTGCTTGAAGCAGAAACATTGCCCAGGAGTGGCGACTGCTCAATTGGGTCGATGCTTTCTGAAGTTTGGTCATTCAGTTCCGGGGCGTTGAGTAAAGGAGCGCTTTCTGAAAATAAATTAACGCAAAAAACATCTGTTATCTATTGCACCTGCAGCATTTAAGTTAATAAATAAATCCTATTTTTTAACATGTTAAAAGCTCAATGAAAGAAATTGATACCGATTGAGGTATAGTATAAGTTTTGGATTACCAGGCAAAAGTAAAACTTTAATCAATTTGGAAAACTACGCACCATTCACATTTGTAGTTACGTTCAGAACTTCATCTCCAAATTGTTCACAAGGTTGACTTTCCTTGTTTGATGTAGATGGAGTCACTTCGGCAAGGTGTTGTAATTCTATGCTTATGTTTTTGGCTGGAGTATGTTTGGCCTGCGGTTCCGATGTGTTGTGTAAGGACAAGTTTTCTAGAAATATATATAATGTTTAGAGATTAACCAAACAATTTACACGGGGTGGGCAAAAATATTTTTTAAGTTGACTTAAAACTACACACCATTTTCATCTGTTTCGTCAAATTCCTCATCTGGAACAATCACGTCCACTAATTCTTCATTGTCTGTGATAAAAAGAATACACATTTAGTCTTACTTAAAAGCATAATTAATATATATATATATATATATATATATATATTATATGTACCTGATTGTTCAGTAACTTGTGCTTCGGTTTTCGTTTGTTGTTGTTGTTGAACACAGCCCAAAGTAGAATGTTCAACTTCGGCTTCAGTCCAGATCTCGTTCAAGGTTAGCACCATTACGATATTATGCTTGATTAACTTCAATACTTGATCATTGGATACCTTGAATCCTGAAGCTTCCATGACTAATGCAAGAATAGGCTTTTTCAGCAGCTGGAACGCTGAAAGTACAAATTTTATGTCATATTTCTAACATTTCATGCAAATTTACAAATATTATTAGTTTAATATCGACTGAAAATTAAAAAAAAAAAGATTTTGTCTTCCCAAATTTTTTTCTTAATATTTTTTTTCACCAATTTTTAATCTCATAATCTCATAAAGCATTGCAAAAAAAGACTTTTCAATTCCTTCACTTCTTACGTCAAAATAAGTATGAAGTTTTGTCACACTTGTTTAAATGTGTATTAACAAAAATCGAAAAAAGTGACTGGAAATTTATGAAAAACAGCAAATATGATAAAATTGAAGTTTATAGAACAGGTTTAAAACTACAAATGCAAAACAAAAACTAAACAAGATAAACACATACAAAAAATACAAATGAATATAAAAAGACATACCAAACAAGCGAAGTAAAATTATTCATGCAACAAAAATCGATTTCATCAATTCAGTAAATACACAGCTAATAAGTTTGATTCTGGTAAAAATAAAAATTGAACAAAATGTGTAAACAGCTTTTATCCTTAGAACATTTTGCTCTTCAAGATTATGATTGTTCTATTATTTTTTTGGATTTTTATCTAAATTTATCATATTTAACCCTCTGCTGCCCAACATTTTTTTCGACTTTTTTATTTTTCCCTGTTCAGAAGGTTTGGGCAACTTTTTTTTAAGAAAAACTTTGTCTAATTTTGTGTTTTTCTTGTTTAATTTTTAGTATTTTAATTTACTTTTATCTTTTTTGTGTTTGTTTTTTTTGTACAATTACACTTATTCTACCAGCTCCTATCATTTCTCTTTGCCTTTCTAGTTTTTTCATGTTTTTACAGTAACTTTAAAAAAAATTGCATGTTTTTAATATTTCCTATTATAGAACGACACTGTTATCAAAAAAAAAAAAAAAAAACATTTTTAAAAACATTTATAAAGTCACATGAGACAAGTCAAACTTCCAATCTTTAATTTGCCTAAAATTTAAGAGTTCTTTTTCCAATGGTTTTATTAGATCAAAAATTAGTTGAAAAACTGATTATTGGGGAATTTTTATATCGAAGCCCGTCTAGAGGCGGGGTAGGGTCGTATAAGTTTAATTTATGTTTTATTATAATAGTTTTGGCCCTAGCGTATATCATCAAATAACTATCTTTTGTCATCAGTGTTTTTCATTTTTTTAGTGTTTTAACATGTTATACATAAACAAATTTATGCTTTAAAAAATAGAATAAAAACATTGAAAAACTGTATTGTTAAACAATAAAACCTTTGTTAGAAAATTTATTGAATTTTCCCAATGCTTTTTGAAGATCTAAATCTTGTTTTGTCGAGTCACTGAAAATTTTATTGAAATTAAGTTTTTTAAAGTAAAAATGTTACTTACCAGCCTTTTTTAGACCAAGGATTGTTGGCTCTGCTGCAACTACCTCACGGATGTTTCTATCCGCACTGCAGATATTAAATAACTCCATGTTTTAGCTAAACAGATGGGATTGCATGCGTTATAAAAATATAAACATTACTGCCTTGTTTAAACGGCTTTAGGGGCGTTGCATCAACAAAGTCGTCTAAATTAATTATTGTTACTTCAGGGTTATTGATAGTTGTATCTATTTTAAGCAATCCGCGCTCATTCACATCATTAACAAAGATTTGATGTCCATAGATATAGTTGTTGTTGCTGTGTTTATCGTGGATCAACAGTTTAATTTTTACTGCAGTAAATCCACCTTCATCACAATTGTTCAAAAATAATAAATCGTCTTCATGGTAGACATTTCCCATGTACTTAGCTAATTTAGCAAAATACATATTGTTATTGTTCATGTTTCTTTTCTTTAGTTCATTTTGATCGGTCTGATTGAGCAACATAAAACTATCAACGCTTTTTTCCAATACTAAACCATTTTGCAATCTATCTTCGTCAGAATGTAAATACGCCTGATAAAGTTGGTGTTGGTCGCTGCAAAATTTCGTCACGTTTTTATAATTAAGTGTACTCCGTAACGCTCTTTTGAAGTACGAATGTTTTCTTTCACAAAACAATGTATGAAATCGCACTAAGGGTCCAAAAGTCCTAAACAGATGTGGGTAGTGAAGCGTAAAATGGAACTTTGGTCTAAGTTTCACATCAAAAGTTTCTGTCCGCAGCTTCGTGTACTCCATTAGATGTTCTGTTAACTGTTGTATCATGTGCTCCGATATAATTGGAGCAACTGTTATATCCACAATCCGCTTTATAAGTATCAGCATTAAAATCAACGAGTGGGAATAATTTACTTCAACTCCAATCATTATAAGAGGCAAAACTTGAATCATGTGCCAAATATCAACAGCTTTCCCAACAAAACATTTGCTTTTTCTGGTAAATTCTAACGTCATATTTGTATTTAATTTTAATTTTTTACAAACTGCATTAATTTTTGCTTCGAGGTAGTTTTTCTTAATCATTTTGAGCTTGATCATCTTTTGGAATATCAAAAATAAATCATAGTTAGCCCATCCTTCAAAAATATCATGTGCTATACATGGTGCTGCTCCACTATCAAACATGTGAAATGTCTTGAGTTCGTTAAATATACATTCTCCTTTCACTCCTCTGTGGGCTTGTTTACAATTTTCAGTCATTTCAATATCTAATTTATGAGACGTTGGGGATCTCATTTCACCAATTTGATAAGGATTCTCCCTAAATTCGTCTAATGTTGTATAGCAGTATAAGCAAAAGTGTGGAGAGGTAGAAAAATTTTCTGTTATGTTGGCCAGCTGGTGAGCACCTAGATTATCACCTAAGGTGGTAAAAATCGATCCTTTGATTGGTTCATCATGGCCTTCAACTATAATTCCATCACATTCAAGAATTTTCAGATCTTCAATTAAATTCCTAAATACTCTACGAGCTCCAAACTGAATGAAGTCTTTCTCTTTGCATAACAGCACCAAGAAAACATTTTCTGTTAGTGCTCGAAAATGTGGTTCTAGATTTCCAATCACCATGTAACAACATAACAATTTGTGTTTTTTTTTTGCATTACCTAAAGGGTTCACAACTTCGGCGCAATCTTGATAAAAAAATATGTCCACATTTTTTGAAGAAAACATTGATTTTTTTTGTTGGTATTTAACCCCATCTACATAATCGGTTGCAAAATTTTTAGGTGATGTACGCTTTGACTTGAAAACCGCATCAAAATATGGTTTAACTTGTAAAAAAGCTTTGAGCGTATCCAAAACAGAAACGTAGTGATAAAATGTTTCTTGATGAGAATTATTTGATCCAATCGAAACTTGCACAGCTGGCACAAATAAAAAATTTTCCTTAAAAAACTTCATTTGCATATAAGTTGTTCTTAAAATTCCAGTTTTTTTGTCGAAAAGTTTGTTAAATAAATCATCTGACATCATAGAAGATTTTAAACTTCTACAAGCTTCATCGTTCAGATTGTAGTTGGCAGCGTATTTTTCACATTTTTCACGCATCATTTGTTCATTTAAAGTTGCAACCTCACCAAACATAAATGCCAGATCGCGTAATGCAGCTTGTTGGGTATGTTTCTGAGCTATGAGTTTTAATAATAATTTTCCAACCATGAAAACTGTAGATTTAGGGAGGTTTGTAGTTTGCTCGACGTATTCTAAACATGCCAACTCATCATTAGCAGTATTTGCAAGATTTTCATGAATTGTATTTTCTTCAGTAATTTCTTCATTGTTCTCAGATTCTGGGCTATAGACATTATTATTCGGAGAAGCATTTCTGTGGAAGTAACGATTGTGGAGCCTTAAACTGTTGTATGTTTTGAAAGGTTTTCGATTACACCTAAAAACACATGGAACAAGAATATTTGACTTAAAGTGCACGTCAAGATGTCTCATCAAAAACTTGAATGAATCGTCATAATCACACCCTTCGACAGGACACGAAAACTTTTCTGCTATAACTTTTTTGTGCCTATTTCTTCCATGTTTTGCAAAGGAACTGTATGCTCCAAATTTCAATTCACAACCCGGCACTGCACACTGAAATTTAGAACCTCCTTTGTGTGTTGTCATATGTTTAAAATACTCTTCAGATGATTTTGTGCTCATATTACAAATTTTACAAACTATTGTCGCAGCTTCCATTGTACCCTACAGTAACAAATAACGCGTTACTCAAAAGCATCTTTTAAAACTGTTAAAGTGAACCCAAAACAATTTTTTTAGAAACATCAATTTTATATTATTCAAAAACAATCATTCCAAAACAACCTAATCAATGTTTTGATCCTTCCAATGTGATGAATGTGAACGAGCGCATCGATGAATGAATTATTAAAATTGCTGGGATAGATTTAAACCTAACAACAGAAACTTACACACGTGCGACTAATATAGCAAAAGTTGTATCAAAATTTCACAAAATCACTAAACACTTTAACAAACAGTCTTAAAAAAACTACACTTTTCAACACAATTTTTTATGACAACAAAAACCGATGACAGGTGCTTGCAACCGTATTCTACTGTCAAACTTGTACTAAACTGTCAGAACGTAAGTGCTAAAGTGGGTAATTCAGCGATAACTCACTCTCGATTGTTTTTGATCGACTTTACATTTTTTTTAAACTGTTTACTTTTATAATTAATTGACAATTACATGACATCATTTTAATGGTTTTAGACAAGAAATTTTACCTATCGTTTCAAAGGGATGTATGATACAGATTTGGATGAAATTATAATTACTAAATTTCAAAAAAATCATTGGCTACGTAACCGAGGAATGAACGTAAAATTAACACACAATAACTTCTGGATTTTTTTATCTGTTCAATAGTCCAAATTTTTCATATTTTGGTTTCTGGTTGTTTTTGAAACCGCCTTAGATCAGGGGTATGGGACCATCCATAAACCACGTGGACACCTTGGAGGGTGAGGGGTTGATTTGGCAATTTTCCACGCTCCATACAAAAAAGATTTTATTTGTATGGAAATTGTCCACGATGAGAGAAAGAGAGAGAGAGAGAGAGAGAGAGAGAGAGAGAAATGGAGGGGGGGGGTAGAGATTTCCAAAAAAAGTCTCCACGTGGTTTGTGGATGGTCCCTATTCAAAAACACTTAAAAAGCAAAAAAAAAAACTAAAAACATGGTTTATTTGAACTTTTTTCAAAATAAAAGTCCAGATTAATATTCTTAGGCAAAGTTACAAATTCGTACAAATTATACTGCAACACAACTGCCGGAAAGATGTCGTTGAAATGCTTTGTCTATTGTTACTAATAAACTCACAAAGTACAATTTATAGCTAGTAGAAGGATTTCTCTTTTACCGCATTCTTTTATTCACGCTCACATGTAACACATAACCTCAACAAAGATACTATTTTCTAGAAGTTTAACTAAAGTTTAACGAACTTGTTTTACATCTCAAACTTGAGTTTTTTTTACTGTTTTAGTCTTTTTATAATTTTCATTACGTACAAAAAATAGTTGAGGGTTCACTTAAACTGTTTGGCTTTTAGACGAATTTACTTACTTTTTGGAAATAAATATCACTGCGTAAAGTTAGCTCAATATATTGATACACACGGTATATTTTTTAAATTAAATCGCCTAAAACTCAACTTTTTTAAAATTCCTCCAAGCATCTACATGCACGTTCAACGACAGTATCTTTGGAAAAGAACTTGGATATAATTTGGCTTTCCATTGTCTATCTGGGGAACTCGTGTTTTAAATGTAAGTGTATTTTTTCGATGTATAGCAATAAAAGTAAGGTTTCACGAATTGTTTTAATTTGCATTCAGTTAAAGCATTTATGTGTATTGGTTCCATAATTCATATATTTATATGTATATGTGTATTTGTGTTGGTACTGATTTGAGTTAGAGTTGAACTGCAACGAAATATAGTGTTGTTATAGACTGGCTAACAAAATATTTGGGGCACCCGAAATTTATTTAACGACATGACATTTTTTAAACACTAAATTAAATACTACACGCTTCTTTGGCCAGTCTACATCAGTGCGATGCAATTGTTCAGCGATAGTGTAAACTGATAGTTATTTTCAGGGTGACATGAACTGAACATTTTAGTACAAGTTAACCCATGCAGCACGCAAGCCCATAAATAGCTCATCTCACTCATACTCAATGTACATATCCACTAGAGTGAGTGAAATAAAAAGTTTACGTAATTTTCTAAGGTTTGCTCAGCATAAAAACATTGGCAAGTAACAGTTGCGAAAGGATCGAAAACATATTTAAGTCTGTCTGGTAATTTTCAGTGCAATCAGTGGTTTTTAGTAGCCAGATTTAGTGTTTTATTATATATAAATATGCTTAAAGTATAGTTTTCAAACTTACCGATGTCGAAAGGTGGTCACCAGCAGCGGAAATCCTGCGAAATGCCATAAGAAATCGTTCCATGGAAAAATCTTCGGGCATGTCCAACTGCAACAGCAACGCCCACCTTTTTCGCCGTCGTATGGAACCATCTTTCGGGCTTGCCTTCAGCGTGACTATTCTGGAAACGTTCGAATTCTTGCCCTTCCTGGGAAGGACTGCCATTGCTGGTTTTTTTTCTGTAAAATTCCATCCAATCTTTCCCATTTAAATCTATGCCATCGGATAAATCAGCTGATAACGTCCGGATGGGGCTTCAGTGTTTACAGCACTGATTTGCTAGTTGATTAGAACAATTTTAGGTATGTTTTTAAGGAAGAATAATTCTAGGTTAATGCATCAACATGGTTTTCCGATGACAACTAATTATCGGTCAACTTTTCCAGCAAACGCCAAACAATAAAAAATTGCTGCCGGATCTTTTCCGGAAGAGACCCGGCAACGAATTTGTATGGTTTGACGATTGCTGGAGGAAAACGCCAAATTACTTCGTGCAACAGCCCATGCCATTTCACTTACAATGTTTTTGTTACCACTAAAGATGATTTCTAACAAAAATGCAAAAAGATCATTGTGGATTTGTAAACAAAGAATGTGTCCTGCTTACGCTGAGGATCTTCACATCCGGCATGAAAGGAACACACGTCTTGTTTACAAACCCGCAACAGCTCTTTGGCATTGTTTTGCTAAATTTACATTGTACGATTTCACTACAAAATGTCGGAGATTTATTAAAAAACTTGTTACTAAACATCGACCAATTAAACTTGCAATAAACATTAACTGAATAAAGTTTAAATCGATTCGGTTTATCGTTTAAAGTTCAATTCAGCATTGATCTAAACTTTACTTTATTCCTGCTTCCACTAAAACAATCGATTTGTTTTGATTTTGTCAGGCATCATTACAGTATCAAATCACCAGTTATTAACTAAAAAAATGCAAATTGATTGTCAGACGCTTTGCTTCCTTACCGCGCATTATAATTGAACTGTTTGTTTTGGTTCAACCTGTCATTCACAAATAGTTCATGATTTGAAAATTACATTGTTTTTATTTATACATGAGCCACATTTACAGTATGTTTGAATTTTACATGCTTTTCAAGATTCAAAATTTATCATTTGTCAGAAGCAAAAACATCATTTACATGAGAAACAACGATAACATCGGATCTCATTTTACATGAAGGCTCTTTAAATGTAATTTAGCGTTTTACATTGCATTTCAAATTTACATTGAGCACGTTTACGTTAAAAACAAGATTTCAGTGTCCGGTAAATTTACATTTTTTTTTCTGTGTACGTTTGGATTTTTATGAGTGCTTTATTTTTTGTGTACGTACACGCAATACATGCGCACGTAGAAACCTCTATCGAGAAATTAAATGTGAGGGTGTGTGCGTGCAACATGGAGTTAAACTTTTCAAAGTGCCATGGTAATCTTCACAGCAACTTCACAGAAAGTTTAACTCCATGTTGCACACACTCTCACATTTAATTTCTCGATAAGAAATACATTGTACACTCATAAAAATCCAAACGTAGGTGCTACGTGAACATTCACTTAAACCCGATATTCCCCTCGTTAGGCCCGTTTTACGTGACACACGTAAAAATAATGGGAAAGTGTACCAGCAAAACAAATGTTTTCACGTTGAAGTTACGTGAAAAACCTTGTAGTATTTTTCCACTAGGTTTTACCATGTGGCTTTTATGTGTTTCGAAATGTAACTTCAACGTAACTCGAATGCGCCATTCGATCAAATTTTACGTGATTATTTTAGTATGAAAATTTACAACGGACGGTGCAAGTCTCCAGTCGGGCTTGTGCTCGCAAAATTCAATTGAAAATTGAAAAGACGGTAAGTTAAATTATTTTGAATAATTGTATGTATAAATAATGATATTTTCTTGCAGAAGCCGATCTTTGCAATCATCATCTTTTTCCTCGGCTGGTGGTGGTGCTTGATGCCACCGAAAATATCTCGGACATGGCCAACGGGTCGTGGGCCTTTTCCGAGTCCGGAGGAGTGCGAGTATGGATTATATAACTCTTGTTTGGTCAGGTAGCTGATGATCCAATCATCTACGCCGAGTATTTTGTGGCCGTGGCCGTGATCCTTCCAAACCATTCAAGCTACTTCTTGGTCATGAACTCCGAACGCCACCAAGGCAAGGCAAGGCCATCGTCTGGCCAGAAAGTCAAGGCTCCCGGGTGCACTCTTCGACAATGGCTTTGAAACAGGTGCGGCCATTCAGACCAGCGGAATCGGCAAGCTGCGCCCGCACGGCCGCACCTCCTCCTGCTCGGCGACTGGGAAAAGTGGGGGAACATTTTGATTAAATGGCGAACGGTGAGATCGTCCCGGAGAAACTTTTTGTTCAATAAATGACCATTTTCAAGCAAATTAAACTAGATTCCGTCTTATTTCTATGTTAAAAAATCAAATTAAACTACCATCTACAACTATAAAGTTTACTACAATAAACACGTAGAAATCATCAATCAATTCATTTAACTTCACGTGTGAAACACGTAAGATCAACGTGAAATAATCTGGCCTCGCGAATTTCATTTCTACTAGGGCCATCGCGTAGAAGTTACGTGAAAACTTTAGTGGAAAAATACCACATAGCTTTTCAAGTAACTTCAACGTGAATTTTATTTTGAGTGATAGAAAAAGTTCAAGATGGTATGTCAAAGACATAACCGAAAGACATAGGACCAAGCAATTTTAATCCATTCCCGCCCAGTGCAAAATCGAGATTTTTTACGTTTTCCACATTACTCGTAACTGGATCAACCAAATTGAACGAAATTTTAATGGATATTGGTTAAAATTTTATATTAACTAATGCAGATTGAAGCAGCTTGAAAAAATGAATGGTTGTAGAGAAATTTAATTTTGAATCCAAAAATAAGTGGTGCTCTGGAGTAACCATGGGCGTTAGAGGGTTAATGAGATTTTTGATGTTTTTGGATTGCTATTGAAGTTTAGAATGAGATTATTTAATTTTTGTTTCATAGATTTGTCAGCAAAATTGTCAAAAATGTTCCCCCAAGAGGAACCTTCCATGAGGGCACCGGCCACTCCACTGTTGAAATGGCCATTTTCATGTTCAGTATCAAAAACCATGAATTTTGATACCCATATTGCCACAACTCGTATGATTCTGTAAATGTCCCCCGGGCCCCGGGGAACCTGCTTTAAGAATACCGGCCACTCCACGTTTTGACCACCACTGTCGAAATGGCCATTTTCATGTTCAGTATCAAAAACCATGAATTTTGATACCCATATTGCCACAACTCATATGTTTCGGTAAATGTCCCCTCGGGCCCCGGGGGAACCTGCTTTACGAACACCGGCCACTCCAGGTTTTGGCCACCACTGTCAAGATGGCCATTTTTCATGAGAACCGCAACATCATGGCGACATCCACCGGTCCGCTTGGTGCGGCTTCGTACGACATTTCCTCCTTCTGCTGCTGGTAGTTCTTCCTTCTGTTGCTGGTCCTCTTCTTCTGTTAGCTGCTGCTGCTTTGTCCTCCGCGCCGGCCCGATGTGCACAGTTCGAGAGCTCGTTCCAATGTGACTTGCTTTTGCGAAATTTTCTGCTTAAATAGCCGCAGAGCCGGAGAACAGCACAAAAGGGGCGCGGCCTCGAATGCATACGCTCGCTCTGATTGGTCAACAGCCCGATTTGAACTGAAAAATGACTCATTTCGATTGCATGTTTTAAGCGCTTTAATTTTGTTTAGTCAAAGTTATTATGTAGTAAAACGATAGCTTAAGTCTTCCCCTTTCGACTGGTGATTGAATCTTCTGGATTAATAGATTGGGGGAAAAGATATAAGCGTTTGAAATATGTCATTTTTTATCGCACGCTTGTGACGGTTTGGATCGAATTTCTGAACTGGCCCCCCAATATAGTAAGTAGAGACATAGTCCTATGTCAAAAAGCAAAAACTGCTTCTAAAATTCTAAAGATTTTAAAATCAACCCTAACATGCTTTTTTTGAAAAGGACCAATAAACCAAATTTTCAGTTTTTGCTTTTTACCCCTGACTTAAGGCGGTTCTAAAAACACCCAAAAAGCAAAAACTGGAAAATTGGTTTATTGGTCCTTTTAAAAAAAACTCCAGAAATGATTCAAAACGCAGGGGATTGCATTTTAAACTGATTTCAGCTGATTGCACTTAAATTTCCATTTGGAAGGTTTTTGAAGATAAAAAATTGCCCCCAAATTTGTCGGGCCTATTTTAAGGAACCAAAAACATTAAATAAAATTGGTATCAGCCTTAATTGCCCTAATTAAAAGTCTAACCAACAGGAAATCGCAGACAAATAAAAGTACAAAAAAAAAAAACGCGACAAGTGAACACGTGGTCAAGCATTGCGCTACGCGCGCTTCAAGCTCAAGTTTGATGAGAGTCCGCATGCCACTCACGTTTCTCTGCTCTCTGTTGAAAATTGTTTCTCTCTTTTTTGCCCCTCACGGTGACAAATGTAAACGGTGCTGAACAAAAACATGCGTGCTGCGAAACGTCAAAAGTACAAAAACAAAACACCCGATTTGTGGGTGGAAAATGTGTCCGGTGTGATTTATTCGAAGTTTCTAGCTGATAAATTGTAAATTGTGGGCTTCACGTAAGTATACTTGTAAATTGTTAGTAATGCATTTATTACCATTTATGTTATTTGAGGATTCAAGCTTGCTACATTGTTTATGACCTAAATCGCATTGTATTTTTTTTTGTTTCCCAATGTTACACAATCATTTTGCTCAATCAGCTTCTGGAATAAAATACAAAAGAATTTCAATTATTGTTTATGAGGCTTTATTAAAATATTCGTCTAAAGTATTGCTAACTCAATAAGCTTTTTTATAATTTAAATTAGGGGAAAAAATATTTTAAGTCTAATAAGTGGTCGTGTTTGAATAAAGCTGGATAATCTGGCGTGTTTCTTGAAATTTACTAAAACCAAGTACACCAACGAGTAGAGCAACTTTTTGTGAACATTTTTGTTTATTTTCTATTTTATTAAAAGTTATGCTATTCCATTTACGAGCAGTTTAAAAAAAATCCACGCCCATTTTCCTATTTTCAGCTTAGTTTTTTTTCCTCCAGCGCTCTTTTGGGTCTGCTTAGTGCTCCCAAAATTGATGAAATTTTAGCGAACACTCACGAAAGCAGCATTTATAGAGAAAATTTCCTGGCATCACTGGCTCACTCCAACAGGCGCGCGGTGGCCACCCTTTGTTCTTTATTTGCCTTCGCATCTCGCTCGGTTTTCTTCAACCTTCGATTGGAATGGGTAGTCAAAATTGAAACGTTAAAAGACTTGGGGCGTTTGTTTTTTGATGGTGCTTGCTAATTATGCACATGTTTCGAGATTATTTTTCAAGTGAGTGACTAACTAATGCTCAAAAGAACATGTTGCCGGTAGTTGGAAGCTATTTTCTATCTAAAATGCTTTGAAAACGTTAGCGCAAGTCAAAAGATATTGATTGTGACTTTCGTTATGCAGTTAAGCTCTCATCTTGCGTGTGGGTGTGTGTGTGCCAACAAAATGATAAGAAATGGTCTCGCAATTATCAATTACAATCAAAAGTGCATAAAATTTGATCTATTTGGCCCGTAAATGGCATACATTCGCGTACTCACTCGAGGTGGTGCTATTGCTGTATTCTAGCCAGATTAGAATACATTTAGGATTTTTTTTAAATGCTTTTGAAAGGAATACAATAGCTTTCAGTAAAAGTCTAGTTCAGATGCGACCGCTCATTGGGCTAAGAAAAGGGTGTATATTTTTCCTACAAGCAGATGTTTTTTGTTCATTGTCCTCCAAAAGGCTAGATTATTTGTTTTACTTAGTCCTATATTCTCATGATTTCAACAACCTTATTGAAACCCTTCCCTTCTTCAGCTCACCCCTTACTCGTCCGGCGCATATCATGTCGCAGCACTACAACCGCTTCCTGAAGCTTCTTGAACGTTGGCCGGTAGATCAGAGCAAAATCGGCCGCGACCTTGGCCAGTACCTGCGTGACCAACTGAAGGCAGTCCTCGGTGGCACCAACATTATCGCCGTAAAGGACGAACGACTCGTGCGGCAGCACCAATCGCTGGAGAACATCGTCAACGACGTGCACTTGAAAGCGCACCCGCGTTCGTTGAACTCGACCGCGACGGGACTGTCCGGGGAGCAGTGCCGCGAGGTGCTGTCGTCCGAGTTCTTGGAGTATCTGAACAAGGAGGGCGGGTTCGAGAAGTAGAATGATGACCGTGGTTGGGGGATTAGTTTGTAGGTTAGGTTTAAGAGGGAGGCGATGGATGAGCACGGAGGCGGTTCGGCACGTGCCGGTTATGGCGGCGGAGGCGATCAAGTTCTTGAAACCGCAAGATAGCGAACTGTTTATCGATATGACGTTCGGTGCCGGTGGGCACACGAAGCAGATTTTGAAAGCGGCTCCTAATGCGAAGATCATTACGCTCGATCGTGATCCGGTGGCGCACGAACTGGCGCAGGAGATGGCCAAGCGGTATCCAGGGCAGATTTATCCGGTTTTGGGGCGATTTTCCGAACTTCCCGCTAAATTGAAGGAGCTGAACGTGAACCAGCGATCCATCGATGGGATGATCTTCGACTTTGGCTGCTCGTCGATGCAGTTTGACGAAGGCGAGCGCGGCTTCTCAATCAGCAAAAACGGCCCGCTGGATATGCGAATGGATAAGGATCGTTGCCCGGACGCACCGTCAGCCGCCGACGTTCTGGCCAGAATCGACGAGATGGATCTCGCTAGAATCCTCAAAGTTTACGGAGAGGAAAAGTTCGCCAAGCGAATCGCACGCGCTATCGTGGAGGCACGTCACTCGATCAAAAAGATCGAAACCACCAAAGAACTAGCGGAACTCGTCCAGACCTGTTGTGCCAGCGAGTTCCGGCTGGACAAACTCCAGCGGCCTAGCCATCCGGCGACGAAAACCTTCCAAGCGCTGCGCATCTTCGTGAACAACGAACTGAACGAAATCAACTACGGTATGATCCTCGCGCAGCACTACCTGAAAATCGGCGGCAAAATGATCACCATCACGTTCCACTCGCTGGAGGACACGATCGTGAAGCGGCACGTCATGGGAAACGTGGCGAACGATATGGCCAACAAGTTGCCACTGAAATACTGCAGCCATACAATTTGCCACGACCAGACGGTGATGGATGCGGCGCTGAAGCCCAACTGGCACCAGATGACGAAGCACGTGGTGGTGCCAAGCGATGCGGAAGTGGAGGAAAATCCACGCAGCAGGTCGGCCAAGTTGAGGGCCGTTGTGAGGGTGGAGTGATGGGTGGGGGAGTAGTTTGAGGTAATGTGAGAATAAACATATTTAAAAAAATAATTGGGCTGACTTTTTCTTATAATCGAAATCCCGATGGTTTGACACCAACTGTTGTCAAACGAACGGGGTCACTTTTTACTCCGCCGGCGTAAACGCCGGGACTGCTGGAGTCTGCTTCTCCGCCTTCCTTGCCGGCGGTTTCGGTTTCGACGCCTGCTGGCGCCTCCGGATGAAGTCCGCAAGCTTAGAGCAGCTGCGGTCCGTGGCTTCGTGGGCTCCAGAGCAGTTGGCACACCGCTTCGGCTCGGCTTCTTGGACTTTGCACTCGTCCGTCTTGTGGGGACCCCCACAGTTGTTGCACCTGCCTTTCAGGTGACAGTTCCTGGTTCCATGACCCAGCTGCAAGCAGTTCCTGCACTGGGTCACGTTCGGCCGCTTGTTCCGGTAGGCCTCCCACCGGATGATAGTGCTTGCCACAACTTGCATTGCAGAGAGCTTCTTCAGATTGGTGTATCCCTTGGGGAAGACCACAATGTACGGAGTTTCGTCCACGGTGGACTTTTCCTTCCGCTTGATGATATGCACCTCCAGCGCGTCCAGCTTGAGATCCCTCTTCAGAAGGTACTTGACCTCGTCCGGTTTCAGTTCATCAGAAAAACCACGAAGAACCACCCGATGATTTCGTTCGCCGATCGTGGGTGTAGAATTCACCTTTCTTCTTCTTGAGTAGCTCTTGCAACTTGTCAATATCTTTGACAGAGAAGCAGGTCACCTTGGTTCCAAATCGGGTTAGTTTGTAAATCGGTTTGAAACCTAATTTACAACTTTCCACTATCGCCACGAGCTTGTAAAAATCCGTGGTGTTCTTCACCACCAAAGGTGGTTGCTTTTGTTTACCTGCCGACTGGCCGGATGGTGGAACCGCCGGGGCGTCCCCTCCTCCTGCTGGGCTGGCATTGTTGTTGTTTTTGTTATACGCTAGCGGGCTGAACTTGTTGTTGTTGAGCAGGGTCTTCTCAACTTTTTCTCCTTCGATGCCGATTCCAGTGACCTCGCTGGACTTCTTCCGCTTCCGATTCCCGCGGACGGGACGAAAATCTTCCTCCTCGGAGGATTCCTCCACCTCCATCTGTCAAAAACTTCCAAGCACGCGAGATGGCAACACGCTGGCTGGCGACTGAGTGGATCTTTTTCTAGTTGTAATGTACGACAAGACTACCCACTCAGCGCGTTCCGTTTGAATTCCGTTTAGAATTCCGCTTGAGCGAAAAAAGTTCGATTCGAATTCTAAACAGTGTTCGTTTTAGATTCTAAACCGCATTCCGTTTCAAACGCAACAACCGGTTCCGTTTGAGTTTTCGCCGCAAATCGGTTCAAGCGGAATTCAAACGGAATTGAAGCGGAAGGGACGGGTTAGTTTTGACAGCTGCTTCTTCTTCTTATTTTCTTTCTGGTTTTCTTTTTTTGTCTAGGTTGAGTTCAAATTAAATTCGAATTCAACCAGAAAGGTTGCTTCAACAAGTGGTTTTTATTATTTTAAAACTATTTTTTATTTATTTGTCTTAAATAAAACGCGATCCAACCCCAAGTCCCTTTATTTTTAATGTTTGTTTCCAGTTTAACAAAAAAACTCTCCCTCGGGGCGGCCTACAACGTCATTCTAGGCGGCACCGGTCGACACTCCGGATCCCTTGCCATCGCTAAACCCGTGCAGCTCCACTAGGATGACCAGATCGAATTGGGCCTTCTTCGGGACCTTGAACTTTCCGAACTCCGCTCGCGCTTGAACTTTCCCGCTCCGTCCGCCTCGTTGAGCTTCTTGTCGTGGTTCTCCAGCAGCAGGGCACCCAGCGAGCGGTTCATGCTCAGGTCGATCAGCTTGACGTCGTTGAACATGTTGTCTAAGCGAACCGTTTTAATGGAGCTGTTGTCCAGATCGAGGATTTCAACGGCGTTTGCTGATACGACCTTCAAGACTCGAGCCCGGTACGGCAATGCGAGTTCATCAGCGCATCGTTCATCAACTACATCATTTGGCTCGGGCGGTGTCGTAAGCTGCGGACGAAACATGTCGAACAGGAACGGCGTCACCGATGGCTGAACGATTTCCACCAGCTCACGGCCATCAACCTCCGCAGCGTTCTTCATCCGAATCCGGATACGCTCATTGACCTCGAGCGGATGGCTCAACTTGACGATCTTCATCTGAAACGCGCGCAGATTTTTCCAAGGTTTTCATCAACAGCAGCGGCGGCCGCAACTCCGTTGACGGAATGACCAACTCGTTGCCATAATCGATCAGGTGAACCTTGCGCAAGATCTTCGACGGGACGGTCTGAAACAGAGAGAAGAGAGTGTTATTTCCAACCCTAGAAACAAGTAAATGTAATCCAGCCAGACCTTTCCCAGCACCACAACCCAGTAAAAGCAGTTCTCGCACGACGCCGCGTAGATTCCTTCGTGACGAATCTCCGCATACTTGACCGGTTCGCCGGCCACGCTCGTCACAGTGGTGGTTCTGTTCAATCGGAAACATCGGCGGCCATGGATTACTCTGAACCAGCTCGACGGCTTCGAATTCCATTGCTTCGTCAGTCGACCGATCGAGCCGCTCAAGTCGTCCACCTTATGCGAGATGTCTACGCTTGTAAGGGATGAAGCTGGAATTAAAAAGCTTGGGATAGAAGGAAGTTTTGCTTGCGAGATAGATTACTTACAGATCTTCCTGAATGGGGTGAAGTCGGCGTTGTTGCTCAGCGGCAGTACTGAACACTTGAGCGGGGCCATGACCGGGGTCAACGAGAAGTAGCTGCGCTGTTCGTCGCCTTCGCGGCTTCGGAAGCTGTGCTCAAGGAACGAGTATAGGATGCGGCCAACACCGAACCAAGGTTCGATAACGGACGGAGTGATCTCCTCGTGCACGGTCTTGGAGCTGAATTTGACGGTGAGCTTTTCAGGGTTTTCAGGGTTATTGTGGTTCAGTTTTTAAGTGTACTCCCCCGCCGATGGTTTTCACCTCACTCAGGCTCAGTTTGGCTGGAAGTTCGGTGACGTCATTGGCTTCATTCTCGAATGCCTTGTCAATGGCGGCTTTGCTTGCTTTTCAACTTCGCTCGTCTTCGGCACGGGATGTTACATCTGATCCACGTTGTCCCCGATCATGATTTGCTGCGACCTTGCCGTCCATCTGGTTACAGGCCGTGTACAGCACATGACCAGGTCCCGAAGGTTTTAAAATTTGGGGTGGTCCTTCAGTTGCGGATAGCAAAAGTGCTCAATCTTGCACATCGTGAACTCACGCACCCGTATCAACACAAAACGCGGCAAGATCTCGTTACGAAACGAGTTGCCAATCTGGGCGGCGGCAAACGGCAGCTTTTCCTGGTTGAACTCTGGCAAGCGCTTGAAGTTGGCGAGGATTCCCTGTGCGTCCTCGCACTCGTCCTTCAGCTCCTTCGTTGCGTTCGTTGATCAGCTGATCCAACCGGAAGCACTTCTCATTCTTGACGTCCTTCACCATCAAATCGGCAAGCCGGTCCACGTGCCACGTAGGTTTCAGCGCCGGCTTGCCCACCTCTTCTTCCGGATCTGCTCCCGACGTCACTTCAGTCGTTGTCGTGTTCATCATTTCCCCCGTTATCGCATCGAGGCTTAACCTGGACGTCTTCTCCACCCGGTGACAACTCAAAGAGATCCGTTTTTTTCCTGTAATGTTTAATATGGAGTAAAATAAAAAAATCACTTATATTGAGGATGGATAAACAAACAACTTGTTAGGTCATCTCAAGACCAGAGTCAGTTCCGGCTGTTCCTCCAACGGAAGTTGTTTAAGAGGTCGAGGACTTGACACCAATCGGAAGAATCTGATCGCAACTCACCGCGCGAGACGGCGAAAGAAGACGCCATTCGCAACCAGCAATCCAGAATGTGGTATGTACTGCGAAACCGCGGACACTTCCCACTCGACGCGTCTCCAGTCGTTCAGCATAATATAGTACACAAAGCGCATGTCGTGCTCGTTGCATCGATCGTCGATCTTTCGTCCGGTCGCTGGATCGCGGCCAGGTTCCGCACCATGCACTGATAGAAGTAGATTGCCAAGGGTACTTCCAAAGCACAGTGTTCCAGGAGCTCCCAGGTTCAACCCAGCCATGTTCGAGGCCAATCCGGACAGCGATTCAACAGAAGGTCCCGGGAAGATCTGACTCTCCATCGCAGAAGCGATAAAGGGTGCTTTCAGGCCACGATGCTGGTGCAGCACTCCCGGTGGCGGTTGCTGCAAAAAAATGATAATGGTCTTCACGAACACTTCTCTGTGCTCGCGGATCTTGTCGCCGAGCCACTTCTCCAGCTTGAGATACTCACGTCCAGAATTCGCGTGGTGCAGGATCGTTCCAGAGTTGGGGTGATTTCCGAGGAAAATCGGAATCAATGTAGTGAACAGCCCCTGGCGAGACATCGTGACGAGATGATTTGCAGCAGTGCCATAAACAGAATGTCCGGGCAGAGTTGAATCGGAAACTTGAAGATCTCCATCACTTGCCGGTAGAAGAACGTCCACCAGGTGAAGGGACATCCACGAAGCCACTTCCTTATTGTCCGTTTCGGGTGGCGACGACCCGAGGTACGCGCGCTTTGTGCAGCAGCTGTGCCGGGACTTTCCGCGGGAACATGTACCGGTGGTACTATCGCCGCTGCTCTACCCGGAGGACTCTCCGACAGCGACGTCAAGCACATCAACGAAATAATCTTGGCCACATTCTGCGCCGATATCTCCCGGCCGCCAGCAGGTGGTTCTTGCAGCCCTCAACGTGTAGCCGATCTCCATCACCTGACTGCCCCATGCAGTGTCCATTACGGAGTTCCGATTCCATTGGGTAGAGCAGTGGCGTTAGCACCACCGGTGCATGTTCCCGCTGAAAGTCCCGGCACACCTGCTGCACAAAGCGCGTGTACGTCGAGTTGGCGAGGCCGAATTCACTTTGCTTGCCGTGCGACAGCACCGATAGAATGTGCTGCAAAAGTTCGTTGAGACTTCCCTCCTGGCTGGATTGGCTTGGTTCTGCAAAAGCAAAAATAATTTTAATATTAATAATATTTCTCCACTTGAAAGCAAGTTCATACTTTAAAAATTATCCTTTGGAAGAGGATTTCTTCCGCGTGGACTGCTGCGATCGCGAAATTTTCTAGCGCACACTTTGACGCACGTTTGACGTTTGCTTCAGCAGACCACACTCACACAATGAAAGAAAAACCGCTTCGGCGAAACGCGGCGAAGTGTCACTGAAGTTCGGCCGTACACCAGCAGGTGTCGCTAATGTACCAAAATGGCTCAAACGGAATCTAAACGGAGTCCAACCGGAGATTCCGTTTAGAAAATTTCGAAGCAATTTTCGAAGCGGAATTCGAAGCGGAATGAACCCGTCATGCGGAAAACGGTTTGATTGGGTACTGACGAACGTGACAGGACGAGGGCCCAGTTTATTGGTTTCGACATCAACAATGTGCGGCTGGATCGAGTCTTTCAGACTCGCGTCTTATTACGTTCGAAAGCGAACGTTTCAATAGTGTGCGAGAGCGCGGTGTAAAAAGTGACTCTGGGTTGAGTGTAGTAAAGTGACATGGGTCTGGGGGTGAGATTGGGTCATACATATTTCAGCCTTCTGGTCCGAATTTCGATTAGAACGATGCAAATATTTTTCAAAGTTTATGTCACCCAAGGGGTTGGAAACTCTTAGAGCTATACTTATTATGTTAACCAGTATATCAACATATATGTTAGTATACTAATTATTTCCTTTACATACCGCCAGTATACTTACCAATATACTGAGAGTATCTTAATATACTAACAGTTTATTGCTTTTCGGTTAGTATACTAACAAGTATACTGGAATATCATTAGTATACTCAGTATTCCTAAGTAATATTAGAGTTTCCAGCCCCTTGATGTCACCCCCCTTCAAAATTGGTCCAAAAATAAGGGGGCAAAACTATATTTTCCAAAGAATTTGAAAATTGCAATGGAAATATAAGTCTAATCAACTAAAAACAATCTAAAATGCCCTATTCTGCATTGTTAATCATATTTATAGAACCGCAACAACTCGAAGAAATAAAATTTCGTCAATACTTAGAACAACTTGACAAATGCAATGCAATGCATGTTAAAACACTTTTTTTCATTCAAATATTGAAACTGTGGCCTGTTATTTAAATGTCTCATTTTTTTCAAGAAAAAAATAATGCTGCCAAAATTTACGACAATTTTCTTTACGAGACTTTGAAAATCGGGAGATTAGTTTCTGAGTTACAGCCTAACGAAACTATCGAAAACATGAATATAATTTTTTTCGAATTGTTACTGTAATTTTTAACTGACGGTATCTCGGATACTATTGTATAATTTGGTCTAAAACTTAGGAAAATTACCTTTTTGTAGACCTCTTCTAAAGAAATGCTTAATTTTACTACCAATAAACTCACAATCAATTAGTTGATCAACCGAGCATCGTCGAAGCATTTCCGGCACTGGGACGACGGAATCGATCGATTTTGCTCGCATATTCCAACTACAAACAATTCCTATTAATAGAGTTGTCGCGAAAAGTTTTCGCTTTTCAAATAATAACCCGACGTCGGATTCCATTACCGCCAACCCGACAAATGCCGTACATCTTGGGAACTTGGGAAAATTTTCAGCACGCGCTCACGCCTGGATTAATTCATTTCCTTTCTGTCGCACCGGTAGACCGAGCGACTAGTAAATTAATCCACCGTCGCTGCAAGGTGTTCTTAGTGGTTTACCTTTTTTCCCCCCATTTCATCTTTATGAATCGACGGGACCGAGGTGAGATTAGCCATCGTCTGCTCAGGTGTAGTTTGCATTGAGTGGAATGACAATTCTTGTGCATTTAAAAATATATTTTTGATGTTTTTTTTATTTCAAAAATGTTTTATTTTTTGAATATGTTTTATGTTTTTGTTTAATGCTGTAAAAAACTAAACAACAAAAATTGCCAAATGACCCCACTTCCGATACTAAAGAGTGCGCTGGGAAAGTGCGAAAAATAAAACCCGATCTCTGACACCTTTCCGCGTGATCGTGTTTCTCTATTTTTAAACCCGGATTAATCGAATTTTTGCACGTGTTGGCTGCTACTTGGACGGCGGCGCTTCGACGTTAGGATTAATTTTCGCCTGTCCATGGCAGTGCTATGTCACCGCCGGTGATTTGATGGCCGCGTGGTCGCTGTTGACGTGTCTTTTCAACGAGTGAATCAAGTCTCCGTTTTAGATTTTTCAAGAAAAAACTATCCCTGTAATGTTTTCTGGTATTTGATGTTGGTTCTTAAGATGAATTGCGTTGACTTATTAGTAGGCTTAGTGATTTTTCATGCTCAGAAATTGAAAATTTCACGGAGACCTTAATTTCAAAACACCAAATTTCACGGAAATTTCGCAGAACGTGAAAAATATTAAAATAACTATGAAAATTTTATGTAAGACATACAAAAAGTACTCTTTATGCTTTCTTACATATTATTTTTCAATAAACTAAAAAAATATTAACTTAATTTCAACGTAAAAAAAAACTTAGAAAAAAATTACTAATTAAAAAAAATCTTGGAAAATAATTTTAGGCATGCGTAGGGGAAGGTGGGGCAAGACGACCATACCACTATGGGGTATTTCCATATAAGCGAGCGGCCAAAAATATTTTTTTGCTTTTTTGTGACTTTTTTGTGTTGTTTGTACTTAGTATAATGAAAACAAATGAATTTTGATATTTTTCCAAAAAAAAAGTTTAATTTTCGATTTTTTCATATATTTGAGGCCACATGCATTAAAGTGGTGAATTTTAATATTCTTGCTCTGTCTATTTGATGCACGGAATGGCGGTTTATGCTATGTTAAAGTTTCTGATTTACGTTCAATCTCCCTCCTCTTTTTCTTGAGTTTAAATCCACCTCTCTTTGAAGACCCCCCCCCATCCCCCTCCAATTAAAATTTGATTTTTGTGGTGTTTTAGAATTTTAGACGGTTTATTTTATGGAACATTGTATGGATTCTCGTCCACGTTTTTGGTTGATCCACTTGCAAAATTCACGTTTTCCACGATAAATTCTTCTAAATCAAAATCACTATGTAACCGATTGTCTTTAGATTACTTAAAATATGAACTTCTTCTATGGGCTTTTGTATACCTCGTTTTGAAGCTACAGAACAGCATGCGTAGTTTTTCCTCTGTGGGTTTTTCCTGAGTTGATCATGTGATGGTTCTGCAATGTTGTAATTCTTACAAATATACTCGAAAGCAGTTCTCACGTTTTCAGAATAGTGCTTCGTTATATCGTACAGGGACACTACGGTATTATTATCCATACTTTCAAAAGAACACAACAACGAACTGATATGAATATTCGACGAATCGTTTATGTAAAATACTTAGAATAGTAATTTCTAATTTTATTAAACGTACCTAAGTACCGTAAACTGGGGTGACTTTGATAGCCCGGGGTGACATTGATAGAAATTTGATTTGGCCACTATTTTTGATACATCCAATGTAACAGTCACATTTTTGCATATATGTTCGATAATAAGGTTTCCCTTAATGCTTACATACTCAAAATTCTCAAAAATGTTTAAATATTAATTTGACGGGCAATTGAAAAACCTATCAAAGTCACCCCGGGCTATCAAAGTCACCCCAGTTTACGGTACCAACAAAGTCATGAATATCAAATCAATTTCAAAACATACATAGCAGGTACGTCATTTCTGCCTCCGCAGGTAAATAATGTGATTTTAACCAAGCGTATACGCGAAATCATTAATTTTCTTGCATGAATCAAAATGTTCAAAATGGCATAACTCGAAAAGTGCACATAAGTGCACTTTGAAATTGGAGACAAGTTAGGACATGGTTCAAATTTTAAGCTGCAAAATTTTCAGATCGCACAAATGCACACAAAAAAAGTACTCCATTAACAAAGTCGAAAAAAACTAAATTTTGAATAAAAATCCATCTTTTTTGATTTTTATTATTTTTTTTAGCCTATAAAAGTGTGTTTTGTAAAATGTTATTGAAAAGTTGAATCAATTACCTTTCTGAATATTTATAATGATGCAGGAAAAAATACATAAACAGCTACACAGTACAACTATGAAAAATAATCATTTTTTTGTCAAAAAAACATGTTTTTTCTTACCATTTTCTCCTTTGAAGGTCTGCAATTCAGTGAATATTGAACCTACAACTTTCAAACTCCGGATTTTTCTTAGTTAGAATGTTTATTTTCGAAAAAAAAATACCAAAAAAATAATTAGAGTATGTCGGTTTTTCGATTTATGGCCGCCTGAAACCCCATAGTGGCATACGGGGCAAGAGGAACAATTGCTCGTACGGCCGTAATTTTTACAATTTTGATTATTTCCAGTATGAGAAATTGTTGCTAGCAATGCAATTAGCTGATTCTACTACCACATAACCGCCAAAATGACGTAAACGCCACGGGGCATAAGATTTAATGAAGTTTTTTCGAAACCTTTGTTTTCTTATAATATTTGGAAAGTACAAAATAAGGCTTAGGGTTCGTTTTAAGGCTCATTTTATCAAAATGCTATTTTTCCTAGATCAGTAGTGTCCCTACCAATGACATGCACCTATTACAAAGTATGATTTAACTTTTGGTTATTTTTGTTGAGAGCTTTAAAAAAAATCTTGTTCAGGTGGGGCAAGTGTACCATATGGATTTTTAGTATGGAAAAAATTACGAATTGCTGCAACAACATATTTTATTGGGAAATAAATACATGAAAGTACTTAAAAACTGATAAACAATCGTTAAAAAAAAATTGTACATACAAAGTATAGTGATATTATGAAAATTTACTATTTATCATCGAAGTAGTATTTTTTTTCGTAAAAACGATAAAATTTTTAGTAAAATATTATTATTTAATCTAAAAATGAAGAAACCATTCAAATACATTCTAATCTGATGTATCTAAGTGATAACAGTTCAATTGTTAGCAAATTAACATGTTTTTTCATGCATTGTTCCTCTTGCCCCAACGGGTTGTTCGTCTTGCCCCACTAGTTGAGTAGAACGTACGGAAAATCAAAATTTTTAAAATCAATTTTTTACATAAAAAACATGATTTTTTTAAAACTTGCTCTGACAAAGTCTTAGTCAAGACCTAGAATAAGATGATTATAATAAAATCCAACAGATTTTTTAACTTTTTAATGGGTTATAACGAGCATTTCCTTAGCTTGTTACACTTGCCCCACTTTCCCCTATTGTTATTTATTGAGCTGCATTTTTAATGTTCACGCAGAAAAATGTTTTGTAGAATCAGCCTGTACGAGGTTTGTTTCAACAAAAATTTTGTTGAATATAATCAACGCCGATTTTGCGTTGAAACAAACCTTGATTTTCTCAATTCCACAAAAATCATTTGTTGTTTTGAAAAAGTTGCTTTGACGTTTAGCGTTGATTCAACAAAAATCTAGATTTTCAAATCAACAAAATGTTTTGTTGATTCAAATATGCCTTATTTTTCTGCGTGTACGTAACGAAATCTTCAAAATTTTGTTCAAAATCAGAAAACAGAAAAATAACTTCCACGGAAATTTCCACCCAAATAATCAAATATCGCAAAAATTAAACAGTCTCAGAAAAAATCTGAAATATTCTTAAATTGTGACTGTTTACGCCTATTTTAATTGTTTTGTATATTTTGACCATTTATGTACTTGACCCTTGTCCATAGCGTAAAACCTACGCCGCGACCAAACATTCAATATTACGCCGTTTTGATATGTTAGTCTTGATTTAAAATTTTTGAAAATATTTTTTCAAAAATATCGGAAAATTTCACGAATGTTTCATATTTTGACATTGTAAATCGGACCATTAGTTGCAGAGATATCGACATTAGAAAATGGTGGGTTGTTTGGGTGGGCAAACATGGGCACTATTTTTAAAAAAAAATCAATAACTGCGTCTTTTTCGAAAAAAGTTATATAAAAATGGCTATAACTTGAAAACGGTGCACTTTATCAAAATTTCACTAAAGTACTCTTTGATTGTAAATTCAATTTTACATCGAAATAAACTGTTATTAAACTTTTATGCAAAAAAATATGTTTCAAGAAGATTCCATAACACTTTCTGTTATTTTAACAGTATTTGTTATTGAAATGGCATGAATTTTGTAATTACCGTCTGCCCGGGTTTCAACTTCTTTTAATATTTTATCTTTCAAAATTCAAATTAAATAATAGTTAAACTTTTATAAAGGCGTATGACAAAAATGTTAAATTTAGTTAGTTTCCTAAGAAAAACTGACAAACTAATGTTAATTGTATCAAGAAAATAGCAATCTATTTTCTCAATATTTTTCTTCCGCTTCTCTGATGGAATTACATTTTTCAATCTATTTTTTTTGCTCCTCTGGTTAACTCATTGACCGGAAAAAAGGGAAAGACGACTATGTTCACTGATTTTTACTTTTAAAGGCTTTTAATTGATTTCTAAAAATAAATTAATAACGTCATGATTCGAATTCCCGGACGCTTCGAAACCCGGACACTTCAACTTTCTTTATAAATTATTTGGATATTAGTTCGCATTTTGAATGTCAAAAACTGTGTTATTTGATGAATTACAACATCAACTTTCATTTAAAGTTTGCTGTAGTTAATGCAAACACAATTTAATTAAATAAAAATATGAGTTTACCAAAAATGCGAAACATTTCAACGGAAATATTTCATAGGCGTCCGAAGCACCGGGAAGGCAAAGCAGAAATTTATGTTTTTGATTTTCTTAAATTCTAGCCATTTTTTATAAACTAGGGGAAAGTGGGGCAAGTGTAACAAGCTAAGGAAATGCTCGTTATAACCCATTAAAAACGTTAAAAAATCTGTCGGATTTTTAAGAATCATCTTATTCCAGGTCTTTACTGAGACTTTGATAGAACAAGTTTTTAAAAAATTCTGTTATTTATGTAAAAAAATGATTTTAAAATTTTTGATTTTTCGTACGGTCTACTAAACTAGTGGGGCAAGACGAACAACCCGTTGGGGCAAGAAGAACAATGCATGAAAAAACATGCTAATTTACTAACAATTGAACTATTATCACTTTGATACATCAGATTAGGATGTATTTGAAACGTTTCTTTCATTTTTAGATTAAAAAATAATATTTTACTAAAAATTTGACCGTTTTTACGAAAAAAAATATTACTTAGATGATAAATAGTAAATTTTCATGATATTATTATATCGTGTATGGAAATTTTTTTCAGTTTTTAAGAACTTTTAAGTATTTTTTTCACAATAAAATATGTTGCTGCAGCAATTCGTATTTTTTTCCATACTAAAAATCCATATGGTACACTTACCCCACTAAAACAAGATTTTTTAAAAGCTCTCTACAAAAATAACCATAACATAAATCATATTTTATAATACGTGCAAGTCATTGGTAGGGACACTACTGATCTAGGAAAAATAGCCTTAAAACGAACCCTAAGCCTTATTTTGTACTTTCCAAATATTATAAGGAAACAAAGGTTTTGAAAAAAAAAACTTCATTCAATCTTATGCCCCGTGGCGTTTACGTCGTTTTGGCGGTTATGTGGTAGTACAATCAGCTAATTACATTGCTAGCAACAATTCCTCATACTGGAAATAATCAAAATTGTAAAAATTACGGCCTTACGAGCGATTGTTCCTCTTGCCCCATATGGTCGTCTTGCCCCACCTTCCCCTATCGATTGTTTTGATGTTAACAGCTTATTTGAGACCTAAAGAATGCCATTCACTAACATTTCAGTCCAAATTTGTGCGATTCATAAACAAAATCGAGTGTCCGGAATTCGAAGCAAAAGTGTCTGGATTTCGAATCAGCTTTTATCAGTGTCCGGGATTCTAAGCACAACCAGTCATTTTAATTTCAAAATTATGATGAAACATTGTTAGAAAAGACATATTTTGCATGACATATTTTGTATGCACTATACTAAGCCAATAACATTTTATGTTATTTATAACAAGATTTGTAACTCGTCGTTATGATTTTTTTGTTATTGGATTGTAATTGTAATAACAGTTTAATAACATTTTAAGTTATTCTTCGAACAAATTTTTGTTATTATTTTTTGTTATTTTAACAACTAATCCGATCATCCCAATAACAGTTGGAGTTATTCTTCAATAACAAAAAATCTGGAGTTTTTTTTGAAAAGGTCCTATAAACCAAATTTTATTTTTTTGCGTTTTGGATGTTTTTGAATACCCCTGACTCAAAGCGGTTCTAAAAACACCCAAAAAGCAAAAATTGAAAATTTGGTTTATTGGACCTTTTCAAAAAAAACTCCAGAAATGTTGTTCTCAAGATGTTTTTTGCTTTCAATCAATATCAGATCAATAACAAAGTTTGTTATGATAACATAAAGTGTTATTCAACTCTTATGCAAAAATTGAATTTTCATGAAGAATCCATAACACTTTCTGTTATTTTTACAGTATTTTCCAATTCATTTACATTCTAAGTGGTATGGCATAATGCTCTTCATCCTTGTTTTATTTTTGTTTTATTATTAACTGTTCACATTTATTTATTTACTTTTCTCGAAATGAACCAGGTACAGTTGATCACGATACTTGATGTCCTTGTTGTGTCTCGTCATCTTGAAGACTTCGATCAGGTTCAACTTAAGAGTTTTTAGCTCTTCTTTCAGCTCACTCACATCCATGTCACACAGGCCTCGGAGGACCTGTTTCATGGGGCGTTTACCTGTATCGTCATCGCTGTAGTATTCAATCTTTGTGTTGTTCAGGAAATCCCGAACGTAGTTGTAATTGAGGCCATCAGCACACAAGCGAATGGAAGCTTATAAAGCACCAGATTTGATAAATCCGGTCAGCCACTTTCGCCCCGAGTCCGATGACGATGTTTTCACAAAAATGGGTAGCCCCTTTTCCCGACGTTCAAATTCTTCCTTCTCGTTCACGTCCACAGGAAGGGTAGCAAACTGGTTTCCAGACGAATTTTCTAGCGTCCTTGCTCAAACTGCCTGGCTTCACAGGTTGCTCATCGGCGGTTCTTTAGATTCTTGAAATCAACCGAACCTGCTGATGAGAATTACCCTTTTTTCTTGCCGGACCTCACTGATTGGTGGTCCACAAGGGAATCTCCTTAATCATGTTCAATTTCGACTTCAGTAATTAGTCTTCTTGAAGGATAAATCGAAGAAAAAACGAAGCCACTCGATACTAAATTTAAAAGTGTAATTGTCAAACCAGCATTCCGCTAATTCGAATAAGCTTTAGTAATAAACAAGACCTCTCCCGAGTATTAAGCAAAACATCGCCTTTCGGCTTTTGCTAATGACCACTTGAGTCAGGTTTCACTGCAACTGATCCGCGGTATCGTTTGCTTCCTGCTGCCAACTGTCACCGGGGCTGACAACTTCGCCGCACCCAATATCTCTATATCCAGCATCACCGCACCAGGGAGGTCAATTTTCATCTTTCGCACACGATGCAGCGGATCTCGTGGCGATCGAAAATCCCACAACTCGATCAAGATGATGACGACGACGACGACGACGGACGAGGAATATTTCTTGTTGGCCCGTGGCCACCGCCACCGTTGGCGCGGCCTGGCGTTGCAAAATCCAATTACGCCGATTGTCAAACATTCATTAATTTTGGAAAATTATTTCTGATAGCGACTAGCGCAGATAAATTGATTTTGCGGCCGTGGGATTATGTGGCATATTTGCGTGGAATTTTCTCATTTTTACGAATGGTGCAGTTTTCTCTGACGGATGATGACCACCCGAGATGAAATTTCGATTTATCTCCTGCAGGTTTATTTTATAGTTTTTAAAGTTTTGTGGAAGTTGGCTTCAACCAAACCTCTTGAAATTTTCAGTCTGCCCCATTTTGAGGTCTTGTCGAAGAATTATTGGTCTTAAATCAAAGATTATAATGCCAGACCGGGTCTGGTGGTGTAGGGGTAGCTGTGGTTGCCTCTCACCCAGTCGGTCGAGACGAGATTTTTCTGATCACGCCTTTCGTCGGACGGGGAAGTAAATGTTGGCACCGGCATAACCTAGAAGTTAGGTCGTTAGCCCAGTCCAAGTGTAGGAGTCATCTACCTGGGTCCTGTCTTGGTGGAATCGCTGGTTGGACTCACAATCCAAAAGTCGTCAGTTCGAATCCCGGGGTGAATGGAAGCTTAGGACACCAGGGCAGTGCTTTAAAGCAAACAATTTACTTTTGTTGTCATCAGGAACAAAATTTTCTTAGACAGGAAAAAAATAAATCTATGAATAATAAAGCTGCTGGCACACGCCAGCTTAAACAAATGAGGATTTTTTTTTTGTAATTAATGATATCTACTTTTTGAAACGACAAAATATGATTCATATAAAATTTCAAAAATAAAAATAAAATATATTGACAATTGATTCAACGACAAAGTTTTTCTTTGGCTCGGGAAACTGCGAAAAATTGCACCGAATGATCCTTGAACTAAGCCAATGACGCACCGCGTGCAATATCGCCATGCTCGAATTATCTTGGATTGACACTTTGCCGATCTCATTGCGAATGCCCAAGGAACGGCCCTACCCGTTCGACAGCAAATCTCCAACGTGTTCAACGGTTTTATACCGTACTCGAGTCACTCAACTAGGCCAGCACTCATTGAATACATTATGCACCCAAACCTCGAATGGGCAAACTTGTATTGGTGAATGCGGGTTTCGTAGATCTCTAGGTAGGTGAAAAGCGCGCGAAAAGATGATGGTGAGTGCTCTCTTTTGTTCGGCTGTCATTCAGGTTTAGTTCAAATAATTGCATTCACGGTGTTTATCGTCATATTTTGGCTGATAAAAGTTCAAATTTAAGGGTGTATTCGTGAGTTTATTATTCCCAAAAATGCCTAACTGCGTGGAATCAGAAACGTGAGTTCATTCAAAATATGCCACTAGTGGATATTTAAGACAATATAGTTGAATCTTGATTTACAATATTATGGTAGGCCCCTAGTTCTTTTTTATGCTTATACTTTTAATTTTAACAAAAAAATAGCGACTATCTGCGATTTGCATCGATTTTTGGCTATGCCTAATTTGTTTTATGAACCGTTAACTTGAGATAACAGTCTAAACAGGGACAGTTGTATAAGGGCACTGAACGATGCACATTAGAGTGGTCCAAATCTGGGCTAACCCCTGAAATCAAAGATTGACCCTTTACTTCACTTGGTTAAATTCAAAATTTGGGCTCATTCTGACCACGGGAAACCCTCCCTCTAATCGCTTGAAGTTTGTATGGAAAAAATCGTCATAATGTATGGAGAAAAGCAACTGTTTCAGTTTTTTACCTGTGGATGGCGCAATAGTCGTCCAATCTTTATCAATTCTCAGATGTAGGACATTCATTAAATCTTGAACAACTTTTCTGAAGACACCGTATTTTTAGCATTTTTTGCTGAAAAGTTATTAGCTTCTGAAAAGGACCCTTTTTGCTCGAGCCGCTCAAAGGGGCTACCTTGGAACATTTATTTCGTACGGGCTTGCCTGCCTGGCAGAGTGGCAGTGCGCCTGATATGTTGCCCCTTTGAGCCGGTCGCGCAAAAGGGGTCTTTTTCAGAAGCTAATAACTTTTCAACAAAAAATCCTAAAATATGGTGTCATCGAGAAAGTTGTTCTAAATTTAATGAAGGTTCTACATCTGAGAAATGTTAAGAATCGGATAATTATGGCGCCTTCCACAGGTAAAAAAGTAAAACAGTTGCTTTTCTCTGTACATTATGACGATTTTTCCCATACAAACTTCAAGCGATTGGAGGGAGGTGTTCTCGTGGTCAAAATGAGCTCAAATTTTGAATTTAGCCTAGTAATGGGTCAATCTTTGGTTTCGGACCTGCCGTAACAAGGCGGAGCAATTCCTGGCCCTTGGGGAGCTGATGATCAAGCACATCTATAAAGGATAAAAAACTGTGATCTAGTTTTAAGCTTTTTCTATTTCTATCCCCTTTCCCTTGCAATTTTAGTAAGTTTATTTTTTTTATTTTTTTCTTACTCTTGGTGACACCTTTATTTACAAGCAATAACTGTTCCAAAATGGATTATAATGTACCGTAAACTGGGGTCAATCGGGACACATGGGCGAATTGGGACAGCAGTTTTAACCATGTTCGAGCACAATATTTTGATTTTTCTGGTTGGTTTCGGTTAGAGCAGATTTAAGCCAACAAAATGTGTGCATCCATTTCCAAAATTAAAAGCTTTAAGTGCTCTAAAAACTGCTGTCCCTATTCAGACTGCAGTCCCGATTTGCCCCAGATTACGGTAACACACAGCTGTAAGGAACTCCAAAACTCTGTTATGTACCTCAAAAGAACTTATTGTATCTTGATTTTTCAACAATAAAACCGAATCGAAATTGAAAATAATCAAATTTCTTAAAATTTTCATTCGGACAAAAAATTATTATGGAAGAAATAATTAACTATTTAAATCTTTTTCAATGTTATTTCTGTTTCTTTATTAAAGATTTATTCAATTTATTCAAATAAATTAGGCCACTGACAATAATTTTTTTAGTTTTTATTTCATTCATACCACCAATGGGAGCGTTCTTTTATTACGTAACGCGAAAAATCGGACTTTTAGACCCCCTCTCCCCCCCCTCGTAACAAAATTTCCATACAAATTTTCAAAATTTTGTATGGAGCGTAACACGGCCTCCGACCCCCCCCCCCCTCCCCCCACTGCGTTACGTAATAAAAGAACGCTCCCAATCGTCTTACCCTCAGATCACGGGTATGAATCTTCAAGCAATTTCAATATGGCGACTTGTATCAGAAGAAAGTGAGGCATTTTCGCTAGTTCTCACAGTTCTGTGTTCTGCGTGCACGTCCGCAAATATCGACCACACACATACTAACACAAAGGGCCACCAAGAGGCAAAAGGTAGTTACGAATATTTTTGGCACTTTTGTTAAAAAATATGCGGTTTTGCAAAAACAAATAACAAAACCAACTTTTAAGTGTAGTTCGACTATCAAACTTGTAATTCGTTGCTGATTTGTTGGGATTTTTTTAAAAAAATAAATAGTTTTTTTTTGCAGCACCCCTTTTGGGCGGACATTTCTGCTTTCACCTTTTGGTTCCTTGGATTTGCCATGGATAATTTCACAGTGTAATAAACAGGGCAGCTACCACCACGCGGCGCCACTGTTTTGATTGGGAAAATGATACAGGTTTTTCAGACGAGTTTCAATCCCGTGCTCAGATCTATTAATGTCCTACACTCAAACCCCGATGGTTTGACACCAACTGTTGTCAAACGAACGGGGTCACTTTTTAGTTTGACAACCCTTTTACACAAAAATCACACACACTACCAAACGTTTGTTTTGATAGTGTGCGTGAGCGCCGTGTGAAAAGTGACAGTTCGTCACTTTTTAGTTTGACTTTGAACAACCAACGGGGTACAAACTAAAAAAGTGACCAACCACCGGGGGTTGAGTGTATTATAAATATTTTTCTGTAGTTCTGTTGGCAGATCTATCTGATATCGAATGCCAAAATACAATTCGCGCCAAAAAAAATCATGTACCTTTGTTGCAAAAACTACTTTTTTTACAATTTAGATATGAAAAGTTCTTTTAAAGGTGCACATCAACCAAGGAAGTTGTTGTCTTCCTATTCCAAAATGTTTAAACTAACTGACCCAATTCTGCAATCTGCTCGTAAAAAAGTCAAATCTTGTTGTAAATAATTTTGTGTGCAGTTCTTTACGGGAAGAATCAAAAATCGTAGTTTTCAATTTACTAAAATGTGTGTAACCAAAATCTCAGAGCATAAGTCTCTAGTTGATGTGCACCGTTAATACAAACTAATATGAATAAGTTCGTTCTGATCTTCAGAGATAATTATACGCCTGAGGTTTTAAAACAAGTTAAGGATGGCATAATTGAAATAAATAATCAAATTAATCTAATTAAATTGTCACACAGTCAAAGCACAGTAATCTAACCCAACTCTGTCTCTAAAATCATGCTCTGAATTCCTTATTTCCCTGTAAAGGTAAACCCTGCTAGAATAGAATAGAACATTCCGTTTCCTCCTACCTCGTCAAAGTTTGAACGCTTAATAAACTCATCAAATTAGCCATCCTGGTGGCAAAACTCATCCATCAGAACATTATGGTGCTAATAAAAAACCAATCAAAATATTAGTATACCTTTCAAGTTTATTTTTAAAAGTACTTAGCCCAGTGCAACATTGTATAAATATTGACCCAGCTGTGTTTACATTTCATCTACTCTCGATGGTGACCAGTGTCGAATGGTCGAGTGAGAGAGGGTGGAAGGTTATACCGTTTTGGTGGTCCATGACGATGGAAGCATGCGATGCTGGGAAAACTTTTTTACGGCAATTTTATGTCGTTCTTATGAGTAGGGGAACAGCATCTAATGTTGCCATATCAGCACTTTGACGTTCAATTACAGCTCATAAAAAGCGTTTTCAATAGAAATCGAGCGATAAACAGTTGTTTGAATAGTGAAAATCAGCTAATTGGGTGGAGTTAGGAGCGAGTGCATACGTGCTAAACATACGAGAGTGTCCCCTAACAACCGTAAAGTTGTAAAGCAATTTAGAGAGGAGTGTTATTGAGATGTTCAACAGAGAGTTGTTAATCAATTTGCAGTTTGATGAATAAACTCCTTGGTTTCGATTATAGCTGTGACCTTAGTTGTGAACTGATAACTAGAAAATGGGGAATATCTGAAAGCATTTTAATAATGTGACGAATTTTTAAAATAAAGTTTCCTAACTTCTACGATTTGTGGTTCCCGGGAAATCGTAGTCATTTCATGTCAACTGGCTACATATTTGGACTCACCCATTTGGACCAAACTTTAAGGGATCAATAGTAAAAATAAATCCCAAGTTTGGTACCGTAATCTGGGGTGAATCGGGACTACAGTCTGAATAGGGACAGCAGTTTTTAGAGCATTTAAAGCTTTTAAATTTGGAAATGGATGTACACATTTTGTTGGCCTGAGTCTGTTCTAACCGAAACCAACCAGAAAAATCAAAATATTGTGCTCCAACATGGTTAAAACTGCTGTCCCAATTCGCCCCATAAGTCCCGATTGACCCCAGTTTACGGTATCTATTGTATCGTTGGCCCAAGTTCTTTTTTGAATTTCTTTTGAAACTTTTTTCTTTTACATGATTGCGACGCATAATTAAACTTTGAAATTTGTGATGTATTTAGTATACAGCTAAGTATATAAGCCAAAATCGAGCTACATTACTCATGAAGAACACTCGTAGAAGTGTCCTTCCTTGTCAATCGAAATCAATAAAATTCCCACACATTCCGCGACATCAATATCCCGCAAAAATATGTTTTTCGCCAGCCAAACACGCCTATCATCGTGCATTTCTACGCCAATTTTTCCGATCGCTGATTAATTAACTTATTAATCTGTGACGTTCCGTATGCCACCATGGCTAGTAAAATTGACGCAAAAGTAAATACTAAAAATAAAATAGAGAGAGAGAGTGAGAGATACTACCAACATCAATGCCCTAGTGGCGATTGAACGCGCCCGAGGACGCCCGATGTCCAGCAGCCGCGTCTCAAAGTGCATCCTTATCTCCGGGCCGTTCTTGGCAACCCTGCCCTGTCCGATGGCCAGCAATAGTTACGGCTTGTAGCAACAGCAGTCATTCACAATATTGAAACTTTCGAACTGATTAATAAGTTCGCAAACAGTCGCACGATCGGGTTGTCCCGCTCTGGCACGTTGATCGGCCAGATATCGGCCGAGAAATTGCTATTTTTGCGCAATTCCGCGATCGGCGCGTCAAAACTATGATCGTGGCCAGATCCTTACCAGTAACGGCTTGCGGCGGAATCGAGCTAACCATTCGTCTCAGTTGCAGCGCATCTTTCGTGGACATTCGACGGCGATCACCGTCCCTGGAAGAACACCACTCGATCGAGGATCGCAACGGCCGCCAACAGCAGTCACCAACGTTCGCCAACGGTTCTCCGCCCGACCAGGATCAGTGTTCCGCGAGCAGCCTTCGCCAACGGTTCAGCCAGCTAGTGCAAAGTGTGGTAGTTAAGCCCGAGAAGAAGATGATCGGTACGGCCAAGATTCTGTCCGGCGTGGAAATAGCCAAGTGAGTGAACGTGATCAGTGAATCCCTGTGGTGGAAGTGAATCCTATATCTTACCCTTCCCTCGTTCTCCGTCAACTCCTTTTTGTAGAGAAATCCGCGACAAGTTGCGGAAAGAAGTGAGTGATATCCGGAACAAGATCCCGACGCTGGTGCCCGGGCTGGCGATCGTGCAGGTCGGCGGCCGCGAGGACTCCAACGTGTACATCCGGATGAAGGTGAAGGCCGCCGAGGAGATCGGCATCTACGCCGAGCACGTGCAGCTGCCGCGGTCGACGACGCAGGACGAGCTTCTGGCGACGGTGAGTTGTTGAGTTGAGCGAGCGGGCATTAAATATCGAAGGAACTTGAGTACAGGAAATGGAGCTTGTTTGAGTGTTGTATGTATGTATGTATGTATGATACCCATACCCGCAGGCAACTTGGTCCTGAAACACATGTGAGCGCTAGGTGAACAATTCGATCATCTTTTACTCCATAATCTGTACACCCACGTGCATAAGTTTTTTTGCACGAATTTTAATGCTACAAATACCGGCGCATAAATCAAAAATGGTTTCCAGTTTCCCTCCCCAAGCGCCGGAAATTTGTAGCGGGTGTAGGGACACTTCGCATAGACGCCCTTGCTCCCATCACGTCACTGAGGGTATGGAGCGACGAGAAATTAATAAGCATGCCCCCCCAGTCGAACCTTCATTAGAGAAGCAGGCAATCCACAACTCACAGCGAACGACTGAGGGAACACCCTACCACGTATATAATAAGGTTGGGGTATTTGTCTTGATTGTTATGAGAGTATGATAGAATAAGTGATAAAGTGTTTGTGTTGAAAAAAAGAACGGGCTCACCAAATTTGTAATCGGATCCTGGTCCATTTCATTTTTCAAGAAATTTTGAAACACTAACTTCTCTTCCGGCTTCCAATGTAAAGATTCTCAGTTTTAGGATTTGAATCGCTTCCAACAACGATTTGCTTCTCCTGTTGCTGCTGGGGAAAGCTGACCGTGGTGATAACCGGAAGGAGCACCAAATGTTGCACAGGTTGATGATGTTCTTGAGCAGGTCCGGATCAGTCAGCATGCAATTTTTGATAAACTGGTCCAGGAAGTCCTGATGATAGTTTAGCACTTCTGGTAGAAGATTTTCCAGTTGGGTCCGATCAGCTCGATCATGCGTTCTCAAAGTTCTGAATGGCAATCAGCATCTTTTGTCGGCGCGTTTGCGGCGCGAACTGCTTCGTCCGGTTGACTGGAACCACTACTTGAGCAATTCCATCACGAACAACACCATTGACCACTGCACTGATTAGTTCCGGAACCACTTTTAATTTTTTGGAACGAAAATTCATGGAAAAAAGCAGCAGCTAAAAAAATTGACGTCTTCCTCCGATTGTAGACTACTTCGATCCGATCTGGAGCTTGTTTGAGTGTTATTGTGAAATTAAAACCGGATGGCACGACTACCTTAACATTTGGCGACCGAAATCGATGGTTGTACATAGTTTTCATGTTAGTTATAACATCCTCATTAGGTATTTCAAAAAGAAAGGGCGCCAAATTATAAAGTAGAACTACAAATAACTAGATAATTTGGTTTTAAATATAAAAAAAATATTTAGGGGCGCCAAAATCAATTGTATGAATTTTTCTACCGAAGTGTTTTTGAAAATTCATATTTACTTAATGCTAAATTTATCTTTTCATCGAAGAAGGGGCGCTCAAGTGGCAGAAAGTTCAAGGAGTTCTACAAGAGCTTCTCAAAATAAATACAGCATTGAAGTTTGGACTGTTGAATAATGAAGTTTAAGTCATACCATCCAACTAAAAATTTGTCCAACTATATGTTAATTTCACGTTAAATTGGCTGTAAATCACAATCAGCCAAATTGTGAAAAAATGTAATTAGGGGAAATATACCCATTTTAATCACACTAAGCCGTTCGACCAATTCTCATCAATTTTGCCTTTTCCACTATTGAATCAACATTTTCAGATGTATCAACAATGATGAGTTGCTTGCTCGTTTTTATTTAAGCTATTAATTACTTTGGAACAGTCAAAAACATGTTATTTAAGCTGTGATTCATGATCAAAGTGCTGATAGGCCGATAATAGAAATAGGCTGAGAAAAGGTATAGTTCCCTTATATTTTGAGCTTCCTTGAAATAGGAATTATTTTAACATTAAAACATTTACCTTTCTGTTGAAATTTTGACATTCTCCAGTCTAAAAAAAATGCCTTTGAAATATTTCCAGCATGATTTCCCCTTTCATAAGGAACTTCGTACAAGTGACATTTGCCTATACGCTTTTTCAATATACTAGAATTTTGAAATCGGAAAACTTCTCTAAATATTCCACAAAAAAGCTTTGGTAATGAGTAGAGGGTGACGAGCGGGAATTCCCGGGAAATTGACCATTTTTGGACCTCTCGATTCCCGTGAAATTCGGTCGAGACTCCTGGGAAATTTAAACTGATAAATATCGAAGCAAAATTATATAAGCTAATCAGAAAAAAACATTTGAAAAATTCAAAATTGTTTAGAACATTTGTCCAGTGTTCGATGTTCAAGTTTGAATAAACCAATGTTTCTCTAATCTTCTTATTCAGAAAATGTAAATTTTAACTTGTCAAAAATTCCAATAACTATAATTTAGAGAAGCCAACAAAAGGTGGACCCCAAAATTTACCTTAAAAATTATTTAGCAGTTACACCCCAGATATGAAATCAAATGTTTTATTTTCAAATATTATTTTATTCTTATTATTTGTAAAAGGGAAAAGCTTTTTCAAGTTAAGTTCAATTTCCATATCTTATTTGAGCATAGCAATCCAATCAAGTTTTTTGTGAACATTTGGGTTTTCCTGATAACTGTAAATATTTCTTCAATGAATATTTAATGTTGAACGTAAGAATTACAAAAAAAAAAACAATTTAATTTGTTGTTTTGAGTCGTTGTATATCATATTGCAAAATTCCCAATAATGGGAAATTATATGTAAGCTATATTAGTTTTTTTTTACAAAAATCTAATAACAAGTTTGTGAACCTTTTGAAAAATCACGCAGTGCGAATTAAGATTCGCAAATATTTTAAACTACAATTTTGAGTCTTAAAAAACTCAAGAAACGATTTTGTTTTTTGCAGATTCAAAAAAAACATCAAAAGTTTTATATAGTTCCTCAAAACAATGAGGCTGCTTAAATTAACGTTTCATAGAATTAGTATGAATTAACAGTAACTGAATTCATTTAAAAGAAACAAATTTATTACTCTTCATTTTAAATTTTTGACTCTGTCGGCGTAGTAAAAAAACAACTCCCGGGTCCCGGGAAATTGCCAAGTTCAACTCTCGATTCCCGGGAAATTGAAAATCTCGAGAATTGTCACCCTCTAGTAATGAGAAACTATTCAAACTTAATTTTTCAGTTAAAAAACATAAAAAAATATCAGGTTTAAATCATACAATTTTTATGGGAAATGATGCAGGGGACATTTTTCCTGAAGCACGCAAAGTGATTGGAAGTAAAGAAAAAATGTAAAGGTTTTATTAGAAATTTTGGAAATTTTCTATTATAGCTGCGCATCTTCTTTCCCAAAAACCGCTATGTTTTTGATAAAATCATCGGATTTTAACTAAATCAACATGCTGTATTAAATTCTGTTTGAGAGCTTGTTTATATACAGTTACAGGTTCCTTTTAAAACACATTTCTGATTTCCTACATGTAGGTATGTGAGCCCTCAAGAATCACAAACAAGATACTTTCACAGAATATATATTACCCCCTCTCCCTTTGGAATGTGTGTTGTTGCATTTTGCTAGCCTGAATGATATTCCACAATTTTGAAAGTGTTCTATCCACTAAAAAAATATACATTCAGAAAATACGTGTTCTAAAGTTTCTGATGGAGGTCAATCAAAATCATTTGCTTTTTTTCTTTTTTTTTCTAAAATAATTGAATTCATTAGTGTCAATTGATCGCACAATGAGGCGTTTAAATCGTAACATAAATAAGCCCTTTGCAGAACTGCATATTCCCCATCACTATGATGAATGGCCCCGTTGATGGACCGTTTGGTTTTGATTCGTCACACCCTGAATACTTACTTCCATTCCACATGTAAACCGCCGTGTTTCTACTTTGCGGTAATTTCACACCTCGCAGAAGCATGACATCTCCGCGGGCCCTCAATTTGCGACAGATTTCTGCCAACAGGAATGAAATAAAAAAAAAACAGCCAAAAGCGACGACAGCGAGTTATGTTGGCGAATTAATTAAGAAGTGACATGTGCTGGGTGTGGTGCGATGTGTTAAAGACGGCTGGTCCAGCGCAAATTTGGACTGTGAGAGATGGTGGGGTGCGCTCTCGTGGTGGCCAATTGCAACAAAATTGTAGAATTTAATTGATCGTGCCGACGAGTTTTATGGGGGAGGGGAAGGTATTTTTTATATCGTAAATTTCGTTTTGAGACAGGAAATTCGTACTGGCACACTCTTAGAAAACGCTACTTACATTTGATGATTTATGCGAAAGGGGTCAAATCGAATGCGGGACAGCTTTGCAGTTGGGGCTGTTTATTAGTTTGGGGGAAGAGATGAAAGTTGTTTTTTCTCTCGCTAGCTGGAATTTCGCTGAATACTGATGGTGATTGCAGTGGAATGTTCAACGATTTTGGGAAGCATGCATAATTAATTTTGATTTGTGTTCCGGAAAGTAGCGCTTGCAGGACAAGTCTAACAGATTGAACAACATTGTAGCAACTCAACTCAGAATACAGCTACCGTCAATAGTTTATCAGTGTCTTGTTACTTTCAAATGAATCTACAAAAGCTCCTGTACGAAAAGACGCATATATTGATGTTTTTCAGATGGATCAAAAATTGCTTGCTAGTTAAAATCACTTTTTGAAAGCTATAATTCATGACCATAGAAGAATATAGAAGAACTTGTTTGGCATTACGCTAATCTTTAGAGCTCCCGAAGATGCTGAGAAATAATATTGAAAACCAAGTGAGATATAGCATAATAACGTTCTAAGGAATCCAAAAATATCGCTAAAATCGTTTTCTACACATTATTCATACCAAAAACAAGAGGGTTTTACCTGGCAACAAGCATAACATTACTTTAAACGAAAATGCCATTTAGAACTAGCTGAGTGCCGTTAAGAAGAGCTCTTAGTGCCGATGCAGACCGCAAAGACATTTTTTTTCTGGTTGAAACGGGAAAAATATTTTTGAAATCCCGGGATCAAATGCCAAACAAGTATTTGTCATGTTATTCAAGCTAAAAATCATCAAATCAGCTCAATACTATTCATTGCTGATTATCTACACTTTAATCTAAACAAAGCATAGAAGTTTTATAATAGCTTTCAAGGTTTTTTGTTTGTTCTTTATTGTGCTTTGGTTTCTTATCTAATTTCTTATCTAATGCGATTATATATTTTCAATTATTTTAGGGGAAATATACCCTTTCTAATCAAACACCTATCTTCGTCCTATGAAGAGTTTGATGCTCGATTAAAGCTCCAAAAATACTACATAGTCTATATACTTACCACCAACGGAACCGCCTGGAGTAAGCACGCAAATTTATGCCACTTACTGGCCAAAAAGATCAAATTTAATGCACTTTTGATCATAATTTCTTTTTTGCGAGACCATTTCTCATCATTTTGGTGGCACACACATCCACACGCAAGATCCGAGGTTAACTGCTTAACGAAAGTCGCCATCAATATCTTTTCACTTGCGCTAACGATTTCAAAGCGCTTAAGATATAAAATTGCTTCCAACTACCGGCAACATGTTCTTTTGCACATTAGTTAGTCACTCACTTGAAAAATAATCCCGATATATGTAAATAATTAGCAAGCACCATAAAAAAAAAACAAACGCGCTAAGTCTTCTGACGTTTGAATTTTGACTACCCATTCCAATCGAAGGCTGAAGAAAACCGAGCGAGGAGCGAAGGCAAATAAAGAACAAAGGGTGGCCACCAACACCACCAACATGCTGGTGCAGCGCCTGTTGGAGTGAGCAAGTGCTGCCAGGAAACTTTCGCTATAAATGCTACTTTTCGTGAGTGTTCGCTTAAAATTTCATCAATTTTGGCAGCACTAAGCAGACCCAAAAGAGCGCTGGAAGAAAAAAAGTACTAAGCTGAAAATAGAAAAATGGGCGTGGCCCAATGCACTCGACTGATTAGAATGCATTTTTGATTTTTTTTTAAATGCTTGTAAAAGGAATAGCATAACTTTTGATAAAAGTTAAAATAAACAGGAATGTTCACAAAAAGTTGCTCTACTCGTTAGTGTACTTGGTTTTAATGAATTTCTAGGAACAATCCAGATTATCCAGTATCATTCAAACACGACCGCTTATAAGGCTTAAATGGCATGACATGAATTTTTTCATAAACTTTTTAAATGTTTAAAATTACAAATAAAAAGACAACAAACAGAATTATAGATGCCGATGTTGAATTTTTGATAAGTTTACAAATTCATGTTTTATATAAAGAATATTTTACATCTTAAATCGCTACCGCCAACTGAGGAAAATGGGGACTTCAGTCTAAATAGGTTCAGGAGATTTTAAAGCAACTAATTTGGAGATCGGTGTACTTATTGTTTTCTTTTATTCCTGTTTTAATCGAAATCAATAAAAAAAACAACATATTATGCAAAGAACACTAAACAGGTGTCTTGATTTAATACTCGATACATTTTTAACATTTTTTCTTTCTATGTCAAATTAATGCTGATATCTAGAGTTTTTTTTCTGAAAAGGTTCATAAACATGTGAAACATAAAAGCTTATAGGACCTTAACAAAACCCTGGATATATGCTTAATATTTTTTATCGTTTTTCATCGATTTCCACAAAAAAAACCCTGAATCTCCAGACCAAAATTTGTTTTTTTTTTCAATTTCGGGAATTCCCGGGACAAAATATAAAAAATCCCGGGATTCGGGAATTCCCGGTTTTGGAGAAATCCCGGGAATTTTGTCCCGGGAATTCCCGAGATGGACGCACTAATCGGTTTACAGAACGATGCAAAATGATTCAGCTACACAGCTAAAAACGTTTCTTAATCCACCATTAGGTGGGTGGTGCCTTCCTCACATTTACAAAGTAATAATGAAAATAAGTTTGTGAAAAATATATACCTGATACAGACTTTTCCAGAAAACATGCAGACTCTCATTTGAAGCAATGTGGCAACCGGGCGTTTTGCATCTGGCGCGACTCTCGCACGTAAACAAAAAGACCCGGCCTTTTGAGGTTAGGCAAAAATCACCCTTTTTTGTATCTACAAAAATCTTTTTCTTGGCATAACTTTGTAAATACTTAACTAAACAGAATAACATTTGATAGGGTCTTAGGGGACCCCAAAACGAACAGAATAAGGCGGATCCGGCCAAAATCGGTTCAGCCAGTTCTGAGATAATCGTGTGGAAAAAAATCATGTCTACACACATCCCCACAGACATTTGTTCAGAATTTGATTCTGAGTCGATAGGTATACGTGAAGGTATATCTAGGAGTCGTATTTAAGAAGTTCATTTTTCGAGTGATTTTATAGCCTTGCCTCAGTGAGGTGAGGAAGGCAAAAAGTAGTAATCCAGCTGCGTGTAGAAGGCCTGGGTGTAAAATAAACTTTGCATTATTTTATGAAATTCTGTGTAATATTACAGAGTGAAATATGTAGCCCATCAGTATGGAAAACCTACTTGACCGAAATTTCAAGCTCATATATGCGTTTATCCTTACAGTTTTTCATCGGTCTGATGACCGAGTGGGCTAAGGCGCCAGTCCTTACTGTTGGTGCTGGGTTTGAATCTCGTCGGCTGCAATTTTTTTTTTTTGTGTTTGCAAAAAATGTACATGCGGTGTGTAATATTAAGTGTTTATTTTGACGAAGGTGATGTGCATGCTTTTGCATGCGATTTTACCATCGGATTTTTGCTGTGTATGGGAGGGAATCATGGCAACGTCCAGCAAACAAAAACAAACAAATGTCAAACACCCTTCAAAGCTTCGTTTCGCAAGCCATGAGAAAGTGAAATTATTGACAATTGGAAGAGATTTTTAAGGATAACAGAATCCATGGGACCGTCGCGGAAAGATCCTTCAAGCAAGAGAAAATATTGAGTAATGGAGAGATTCGAATGCAGTTTGAAGGATGATGTATTAGCGTGATGCCTTCAAGTTTTGTGTTATTTCCGGCATTGTTTTGTGAAAAAGTTTCAGTTTTTGTTATAGGTACCCCATCGGAATCCGGCTTATTTCCGGTATAAATGAACCATATTTGTCCTCATCTAACAAATTATTATAAGATTTTAAAGAAAAAATATTGGTCAAAAGACTACCCGAGCGTTTGAGTGTTAAAAAAAGTTCTGATCTACCTGAATATTTAATTGAATGATGCCAAACTGTACTACTGTATAATGTTATGCTACAAATTTATATGATTATTTTTCGAAAAAATATATCTAGTGACAAAAACAAGGGGAGCACTTTGCCCCAAGGGATTTTCGGATATTTTTTTGTATCGTCTCTACCACCTTTTCCGCTTGTTAAAATAAAATTAAATAAAAAATAATTGAATTAAAAATTTATGCATTTTACAAGGTTCGACTAGATTGTCTATTCATTTTGAGAGAAAAATCATATTGTTCCAGCTAATTTAAGCTTATAGTGCTAATAAGTGCAGGTGCCCACTGTCGTACTCTGACGATCAAAAGTAATGCAATTCAAATAACCTTAACTGAATTTCAGATTACACGACTCAATGAAGATCCCAACTTTCACGGTATCATCGTCCAGATGCCTCTGGAGTCGGACAACCCGATCGACTCGCACCTGATCACGGATGCCGTGTCTCCCGACAAGGACGTTGATGGGTAAGTTGTCGTTGATTTGCACCTCAGAGCTACAGCTATGATTGTGCATACTTTTCCAACAGTTTGAACACCGTGAACGAGGGTCGCGTTGCCGTCGGGGACCTCAGCGGCTTTCTGCCGTGCACGCCGAACGGCTGCATGGAGCTGATCCGACGTACGGGCATTCCGATCGCCGGCTCCAACGCCGTCATCATCGGTCGCAGCAAGATCGTCGGCACGCCGATGGCCGAGCTGCTCAAGTGGGCGGACGCCACCGTCACGGTGTGCCACTCCAAGACCAAGAATCTGAACATGATGGTAAGGTTGGCGGTTTGAAGTGTTTTCAGAACGAGACTATTATGATTCTTTTATGAAATTGATTCATTTGCTTTAAATTTACTGAGATAAAATTTACTTTCAGTGTTTTATATCAAACAGGGATTTTGAGTGATTTTTATCATGTCATTTTTTTCTTCTTCATAACAAAGTTTAGACGTAGTTAGAATTGTTCCAAATAAATATTGTTTTGAAGTTTGCAAATAGTTTTAAACATAAAACAGTAACTTATGTTGTCTATCCATGACCCTCGACAGATCAAGAAAGCCGACATTCTGGTGGTGGCCGTTGGCAAGCCGGAAATGGTTCGCGGTGCCTGGGTTAAGCCAAGTGCGGTCGTGATCGATTGCGGCATCAACTCGATTCCAGGTGAGTGAAATTGCGAAAAGCTCTCGTTAGTGAATAAGAGTAACTATTGCCGAGCAGAGGGGTATAACCGGGTTAGCAGGTCATCGTCTGCGAAATAAAATTATACAAATAAACAACTCTCGCTTGGAGGTTGTTGTGTCGCGCGAAACGTTCGGTTATCAACAGAAAACAGTATGCGAGTTGCCTGTAGTTGTGGCATTGAAAATGTCTTGCTATTAATTGCCACGTTTTGTACGGAACGAGGGTTTTTTGTTCCAAAATTTTCATAACTTCATTGTGTCCTTATTAACAATTTGCTATTCATTAATTCCGTAGTAACAGTTCAATACACTCAAACCCCGATGATTTGACATCAACTGTTGTCAAACGAACGAGGACACTTTTTACATTGACACCCCTTTTACACGGAGCTCACATACACTGCGAAACGTTTGTTTTGATAGTGTGCGTGAGTGCCGTGTAAAAAGTGACAGTTCGTCACTTTTTAGTTTGACTTTGACCAACCAACGGGGTACAAACTAAAAAAGTGTCAAACGAAAAAGTGATCAACCACCGAGGGTTGAGTGTAGTGCAAATCTGCATTTGTAAACATTCAGCCTATTCCTTTTGCTCAAGTGACAGTTCACTTCAAGTTAGAGGAAGATAGACTGCTTGTTTACAAACGCAGATTCGCCCTATTGAACTGTTACTACCTACGGAATTTCAGTTGTAGTCTTTGAATCAAAACCAAGTCAATCGCAAAGCAAAAGCAACTCTCAAGTGTACATTGTACAGCAAAGTACACAGCAGTCTTCTACTTTGATGCGCTTCTGTAACATGACCTATCTGATAGAAAACGAAATTATTTTGAAATTTAAGACCCAAAACTCTTTCGTCCAAGTCTGTCACACTGGGTTACATGACATGTTGCGACAACGTATCGACGTCGTCGTGCTATCTTGTCGCACCCGCCATTTTGACGTTCCGAGAAAAACGCGTTTTAATGTTTGACCTTGAATAAACAAAAACGAGAGCACGCAATCTAAACAATAACAAACACGTTTTTTTGGCTGACCATTCTGGGCATTATCCCGAAGTTTGGTTGAAGTTGGTTGCTGGAGTCCCGAGTTATAATTACAAATGTTTACGGTAGTCTAGCTTGCACGTGCGTCAAACGCATCCTGACCTGAAATACCTTTGGGACCATCCATAAACCACGTGGACACTTTTTTGGGAATCTTGAAACCCCCCCCCCCCTTCGTGGACAATTGTCCATACAAAAAAAACTTTTTTGTATGGAGCGTGGACAATCGCCATACCCCCTAAAGTGTCCACGTGGTTTATGGATGGTCCCTTTGGCCTTTTGTCGCACTTACATCAATTTTCAGGGAGTGACAAGATAGCACGACAAGACTGAAACTACTTTTATATGAAAAGTGACAAAAATTTTCGGAGCTTTTTTGGTTTTCATTGAATATCTTAGGATTGAAATCGGATTTTTGGGGATCTGTGATGGTCAAAAGATGTGGCATTGTGAGATGCACAAAATGGCGTTCTTAAGAGCGAGTTTTTCACCAATGTGTAACAGGTCGTATCGAGGTGCTCCGATTTGGATGAAACTTTCAGCGTTTGTTTGTCTATACATGAGATGAACTGAGGGTTGCCAGGTTGCCAGATAAATCTGGGAATGCCAGATTTTTCAAGTGTCAGTCAGAATAAAGATTCATCCTTCTCAGTGCCAGATTTTGACAGTTTTTGCCAGATTTTTCACTTCATGCCCATTTTAAACAACTTTTTGATTAAAATGAACGAATTTTATTGAAAATAAAAAAAATAGAATGAGTTATTCGTAAAGGGAATGTTAATGAAACATATTTGAGGTCATAAAATCAATTAAACCACCTGAATTTTAAATTTTTTTTTTAATAAATTGATATCCTCCCTACCCTTTACCACGGACGAACGGACATGACACCACGAACAAATTTTGCTCATTTTTCTGAGGCAAAATTCAAATTTCAACCGAATAAAAATACGTTAAAACCGCCTCGAAACACTAGCGCTGCAGGTGTTCACGTTGGCGAACTATTTTTGTTTTGGTATTATTACTAATTCAGTCAAAATGTTGTCATGCTGCGGTGATTGAAAATTGTCTTTGATTTTCCCGCTTCCAATAGTTTTACATTGCGCGCTGTTCTTTTTGCGGTGAACGGTAGTTGTACATTTTTGATTGATATCAACAATACTATCTGAAGCGAATCACGGAATTTGTAAATAAACAAAGTAATAAAGATGCACACAAATTTCGAGAAATTTTGAATTCAGGGCGATTAACAACGTTAAAAGGTATTTTGTTTATGCTTGATCCGCAAAATGAAATAAAAAATAAATTTCGTTTTCGTCCATCAAATTTCACGCAGCTGGTAGTAAAAGGATATCCCGATGCCGTTTCTCCACGGTTCCAGATTTCAACAAAAAAAAGGCCAAATTGATCGCCATGGAAAAGGGAGGCCCTCAGCACACGGAGCTCGAGGAGTGGCCTCCCAACTGAAGGACACCGCAACTTCCCAAGGAGTTCCGAAACGAGCTTTGTTGTGGTCCAGATTTTCGTTTCGCAGCGATGGAGTGAGGTTTGCTAGGTTGAAAATCAGTTTAAATAAACGTGTAAATTTTCTTAGATTTTTATTGTTTGCTCTACAAATAAGGCACATTCGCGCAGCTTTTCCATTTCATTTAGACCGTTGGGTAAAGGTGAACTCGTCCATGCAGCTCAACCAAACGATGATTTATCCGGTTCAGCAACGACGTGTGTGCTGCTGGGATTGCAGTCTAACACGTCTTCGGCAACCAGGGCGATCGAACTGTTCAGATTGTCGATCCATTTGGACTTTGTCGTCCGACACACCGGGGTAACCGTTCAACCCGTCCTCAGCTTCAACCCTTGTTCCAACCACTCTGCTTTGTCGAAATTGCTTGTTTCAACCGGAACCAGGGAAGGGAGGTACAGCCAAGGAACAGCCTACAATTCACGGAACGATTCTAGATTGGAGTCCTTGAGCTGGTCGACCCCGAATCCGGAAATCTTCTTCCGCACATTAACTGTGCACTCCGCCCACTGCTAAAAATTGCAGAATTCAGTAGAAATTTGTTGATGGAAGCTCGGATCTGTTTCATTTTTTATTCGAACACCTAGAAACTTCTCAATTTGATTAAATTACAAACGCGAACTGAATATTTGAAACGTTTTTTTCAGCCGACGAACCAACCAAAAAAAATCAGGCAAACCAAGAGGCAAACTGTCAAGTAGCGCAAACTGTCAAAGCTTGTTTTGACATGAGCGTTTGCGCATTGAAGGCAAGCAGAAAAAGAAATAAGAAGAAGAAGACTAGCTTCAAATTCAAAATGCTCGTGTCATGTCCGTTCGTCCGTGCCTTTACTATTGAGAATGGTTAGATTTTCGTCTGCCAGATTTTTCCAGATTTTTGGACGATACTTTGCCAGATTTTTCTAATTTTGATCTGGTAACCCTGGATGAACTCATGCCAAATATGAGCCCTCTACGACAAAGGGCAGTGGGGTAAAACGGGCTTTGAAGTTTGGGGTCGAAAAAACATAAAAAAATCTTAAAATTGCTCGCATTTCCGTAAAACTACATCAATTCCAACTTTCTGAGATGCATTCGAAAGGTCTTTTGACGCACTTCAAAATGTGCCATAGACATCCAGGATTGGTTAGACTTTGTCTCATAGCTTTTGTAAATTACTGTTAAAAATGGATTTTTTTAAAACCCTAATATCTTTTTGCAACAGCCTCCAACACCCATACTCCCATAAGTCAAAACCTATCTTCAACCTAATTTCATGCACTATAAGCCTATGGTATTAACTTTTTGGCCAATCGCAGTTTTTCTCATAGTTTTTCGATTTCTCTCTAGAACAAATATTTTACAACGTTAGTTTTTGCCCTGTAGGCCAAGAAGACGGCACTTTTTGGTCTCAATTTTGTCATATTCGGAATCCTCGGACAATTTAGAAGTTAGAAGAATTGGAGTTGAAAATTTGATTGGAAAAACTGCCATTTAGAATGAATTAAAATATTTTTATCAATTTGTTGGATTAGGGGTAAAACAGGTTTTCGCCTACTTGATACAGCATTTGACGTATTGATCATAGGGTAAATAAGATCTATTTCTTTTTTCAAAAATGTTTTATTTTATTATTTTTAAAATCAAAATTATAACTCCAATACTACTAACTTACGTGAAATTGGCCGAGGATTCTGAATATGACAAAATTGAGACCAAAAAGTGGTGTCTTCTTGGCCTACAGGGCAAAAACTAACGTTGTAAAATGTTTGTTTAAGAAAAATCGAAAAACTATGAGAAAAATTGCGATTGGCCAAAAAGTTAATACCATAGGCTTATAGTCCATGAAATTGCCTTTTTTTTACCTAAAGGAGTATGGGTGTTGGAGGCTATTGCAAAAAGATATTAAGGTTTTAAAAAAATCCATTTTCAACAGTAATTTACAAAAGCTATGAGAAAAAGTCTTACCAATCCTGGATGTCTATGGCACATTTTGAAGTGCTTCAAAAGACCTTTCGAATGCATCTAAGAGAGTTTGAATTGATGAAGTTTTACGGAAATGCGAGCAATTTTAAGATTTTTTATGTTTTTTCGACCTCAAACTTCAAAGCCTTTTTTACACCACTTCCCTTTGTCGTAGAGGGCTCATATTTGGCATGAGTTCATCTCATGTATAGACAAACAAACGCTGAAAGTTTCATCCAAATCGGAGCACCTCGTTACGACCTCTAGAATAGAGCGTCCAATTTCCCGGGGTTATAAATTTCCCGGGAAACGGGAAATTTTCAGCCAATTTCCCGGGAAATCCCGGGAAATTTTAAATTTATTGAAAATTGACCTGATCTTGGTTTTAATTAATATTATGCAACAAAATTGTATAGGACATCAACTTTAGTGGTTAAAATAAGTGTGAAGATCAATTATCAGCTTGACTGCATGTAAAAAATCATTCAGCTACGAGAAAATGCATACTTTTTCTAATTTGAAAAGCTCCAATCTCAGGTTTTTTATGAGGAATATTTATTATCAAAGTGTTTAAACTGTGAGTAAAATGAATCCATAATCCATAATCATAAAATTTCTTTCAAACTTGCCTCTGAGACCAGTTTGTTGAATTGAGAAAAAAAAATGCAGAAATTATGTTTTTCATGACAAATACTGGTTTCAGCTCTTGAACAAATTATAAAGCTTTTTAGTGTTGGTTTTACTTCAAACAACCCAATGTTTTCAAATATTTGAAGCAAGCTTTGAATATATTTTTGCATTTTTCGAGAACCTCTTAAACACTACAAAGTAATTTTAAAATGATTTTTTTTTTGTATTATTATGCCACATTATTAAATTAAACGATAAATTAGCATCATTCCACAAATAGTCATCCATTTTTTAACATTTAACCCTCTAACACTTGTAGTTGCACCAATGGTCCAACATTATTTTATTTCAAATTGTAATTTCTTTAATACTAGGTATTAAACCAACTGAATTAATTCTTCTTGCACAAATTCAATTTTTATCTTATTTGATCATGGTAAACAAAAACGTATAAAAATCTCATTTTCATTTGGAGGTTAGGAGTTAATATTGTTTTGATGAAATAACATCAATCTGTAAAAAGCTTACCTAATTTTAATAATTTAATACTCATTAAGCAAGATCTATTTCCAGTAGCTTAAGAAATTAATATTATCCTGAAATAAATCCTGATATATAAACCAAACAATAAATTTAATTGAACAAAATCATGTTGAGTTTATCATTTTTTTTTTCAGAGCATTTTCAAGAAAATGGTTCCAAAAATTTAAGAAAATGTATACTTTCGCTTGAATTTCGGGAATTCCCGGGAAATTTACAAATTTCCCGGGAAACGGGAAATATTTTTTTTCGGGAAATCCCGGGAATTCCCGGGAATTTTTTTCCCGGGACGGGAAATTGGACGCTCTACTCTAGAACAAACCGAGCAATTTTTACAAATACTGCCTCTTAACTCAATTTGGCCCAAAATGCACGTACGACAAGTTAGCACGACGGCGATGGTATGTACCATCTAAGCAAGAATTCTTGTTCCAGAAGCCGTATAACAGTTTGAAAGGGGGCTATAAATACATACAATCAGAGGATTGACAACAATAACTCTCAACAAAAGGGAGAGCCTTTGAAAAGCCAAAATAGAAGGCGCTCCAAAGAGGAGATAACGAAATTCTCTCTCTCTCGTTTCCCTAACCTTATCGGACGGAATGTGTCTTTTGTACAGCAATTTACAGTGGATTTAGAACGTTTGCCCGGTTCCTGTCCTCTTTGATAGTTTGTTTTTTTTCTGGGTTGTAATAGAGAAAGGTACCTGAGACGATTTACACTTGTCGTAACATATTTGCAGTGGAAAGGAAATTGTGGTCTGCACGAAAAGTCTTCACGATCTCAAAACTTCAAAAAAATGAGCATGTGTTTGGCAGATTAATGACTCGGTCCTAATTCCATCCAATTTGCTGTTTCCTACTATTTAGACAAATTATTTTGCAAAACTTTTGATGGAAACTTGCTTAAGCTCACTTTCTTCTGAGCTTTGCAAAACGCATGTTCGGTTGTAAACGTCTTTTAGATGCTGTAATTGAATATCATAGTAATGATATGCCAACATTAGATGCCAGGAGACTTTTCCCTTTTTTCTAGAAAATAGTCTTATTCAAATTTAATTCAAAAATCTTCTTTCATATAAATTTTTGTTTGTTTATTCAAGGCAAAACAAATATGTTCAGAGCATGAACTAACCGTCTACTGCTCAAATTTTTATTTCCCAAATTTAGATTTTTCCGGTGTTCAGGAGTTTATTTTGAGCAACATTCATTGTTTTGATTCATGTTTAAATCTCGGTTGAGTTTTCAAAAAGCCGTAAGAGTCACCGTGACCTCTGACACTAATTTTTGTTTTTCTCGAAAATGAAACAAAATTTCATTTATTTTTAGTTTGGGGCACTTGAAGGACATGTAGATGAACAATCTAGAGCATTTTTGATTTTGGCTTTTCGTAAGTAGGTCGAGTACCGATGCAAAAAGGACTTTGTTTACCAATGGCTCTTACGGCTTTTTGAAAACTAATCCGAGAAATAATGTTTGTTTCTGTAGTATTTTGCCTATTATTTAACCTACAACACGGAAAAAGATCAATTCCCGTAATCGTGAATTGTGTTCATGAATTTGAGAACCACGAAGGATTTCTTTCATGAGTACGGTGCATTTATACTATAAACGTGAATATATTCTTGACACAATTCACGATTTCGAGAGTTGACTTTTTTCCGTGAAACATTATCTTTTGCCTATGTAGGGGAAATATACCCATTCCCATCACTCTAATCGGTGGTGTCTGGATGATGCTCGATACTCCGGGGTGTTCTTTGAAAACAAAGTACGCCAACCAATAGAGTAGCTTTACGTGAAAGATTCTGATTATGTTGATTTTGAACAAAAGTTATTCCTATTACTTTATCAAGCAATTTACTAAAATATTTCCGAAGTCTATTATGGTCAGACGAGAATGCAGTGATGCTCGCGCAATTTCTTTTAACGGCCGATTTTTTTCCAGCACACTTGTGTGACTGCCAGTTCATATCGATTGTACACAACTTTAAGGATTTAACTGTCAAAAACTTGAAATAAAATGTGCAATGGCCTTATAGGCCAATTGTAATGATAACAAATTGCTTCAAAATGTGCTCAACGAAAGTCTTAAACTCAAAATATTATTGCATAATTTTTTCATTTCTAATTTTGCCTACATCGTTGTTTGTGTTTGTGTCTATTAAAATTAATATTGGCGACTTTTTAGTCTACCCTATTACATAACACTTAGTTGTTATCAATATTCAAAGAAACACCAAAAGCCGAAAATCAGAAACAAGCAACCAACCTATGAAGTGTATTATAATGTCTAATTCTTCCTTCTCTTTCATTCCCGCTTCATTGTTGCCCTGTTAACTGCCGAACCTGATCCTCTCTGGGGGCTTCACCTCAACTCGACTTGATTGAACGGCGAAGACCCGACGAAGAAGAGCGGCCAGCGGCTGGTGGGGGACGTCAAGTACGACGAGGCACTGGTGGTGGCCTCTCACGTTACGCCGGTGCCGGGCGGGGTCGGCCCGATGACCGTCGCGATGCTGATGCAGAACACCGTTCAGTCTGCCCAGAGAGTTGCCCGGAGAATGATCGACATGGAGTTCCGCTGGCCGATCAAGACGCTGCCGCTGAAGCCGCTGGAGCAGGTGCCCAGGTAAGGTATTCGACGTGCTCGTTAGAGCCAGGTGGGTTGTAAAACGTGTTTCAGAACTGGCAGGCAACGAACTATGCATGACAAAAGTGATACGCAAATTAGGAGCAATTAAAAGTGAGTTTTTTTTTTTTTGCTGGGTAATCGTTTGTGATGACCTGGCTGTCCTGTGATTGCAGATTAGCAGTTAATTTTGGCAATGCTACATTTTTGTGCGTCATAGCTGAAAATTTGTGTTCATTTTCAGCTTATAAATTCATAAATCTACTCAGACATACTAATACCAATATAAGTTTGAACCAAGTTATCACAAGATTTTAAATAAGTTAAGCTTTTTAAAGTTTCCAAAGCAGATTTGAATAAAAAAAATGCTTTGGCTTAGTTATCTAGTCAAACAGGTCTTTAATGCTCAACAACGGTGCTCAAAATACCGTTATTATGAAAAAAATAAGTAATCCGAGATATTGTTTCCTATCTGATGTAGTTTTCGAGATACAGCCATTTAAAGATTGCCTATTACGGTAATAACGATATTTTGGGCACCGTGTCCACATTACATAGGAGAAAAAGTAAGCATTTTTTACCCGGGCTAATGATTACTCTTGGAGATAAAAAATAATGATGTTTAATTGCACATAAAGCTCTTCATTTAAAAAAAAACAACAAAAATCTCATCTCACACAGTGACATCGAAATCGCTCGCTCCCAAACGCCCAAGGACATCGCGCTGCTAGCGTCCGAAATCGGGTTGGTCCGGTCGGAGGTGTCGTTGTACGGCGACAAGAAGGCCAAAATCTCGTTGAAGGTGCTGGAACGTCTAAGGAACGAGGAGGATGGTAAATACGTGGTCGTCGCTGGGTAAGATCCTTTTGGTCGTGGGATTGTAATGCCCGGGTTTTGAGGTTGTCTCTTTTTCCAGAATCACTCCAACGCCACTGGGCGAAGGTAAGAGCACAACGCTGGTCGGTTTGGTCCAAGCGTTGACGGCGCACAAGGGATGCAACTCGGTCGCGTGTTTGCGTCAGCCGTCGCAGGGTCCGACGTTCGGAATCAAGGGCGGTGCCGCCGGTGGTGGCTACTCGCAGGTCATTCCGATGGAGGACTTCAACTTGCATCTGACCGGGGACATTCACGCCGTTACGGCGGCCAATAATCTGCTGGCGGCCCAGCTGGATGCGCGGATATTCCACGAAGCGACCCAAACCGATCAGGCCCTGTACGAGCGGTTGGTTCCGGCGCAGAAGGGTTCACGCAAATTTTCACCGATTCAGCAGCGACGCTTGAAGCGACTCGGAATCGACAAGGTCGATCCGTACACGCTGACGCCGGAGGAGATCCGACGGTTCTCGCGGCTGAACATTGATCCGCATAATGTCGTGTGGACTAGAGGTAGGTCATGTGATTTTTCGATTGTTCCTGATAGCTGATTTTTGTTTTGATTCCAGTGTTGGACGTTAACGATCGCTATCTGCGCAAGATCACGATCGGACTGTCCCCGACGGAGAAGAACATGATTCGGGACACGAGCTTCTCAATTTCTGTGTCCAGTGAGATCATGGCTATCTTGGCGTTGGCCACCAATCTGGGAGACATGAAGCAACGCTTAGCAAAAATGGTGGTGGCGTTCGATCGCAGCGGTTCGCCTGTTACGGCCGATGATCTGGGAGTGACTGGAGCGATGATGGTCCTGCTGAAGGATGCTATCGAGCCGACGTTGATGCAGACGCTCGAAGGCACTCCGGTGATGGTCCATGCTGGTCCGTTTGCCAACATCGCGCACGGTTGTTCCTCGATCATAGCCGATGACATTGCGTTGAAGTTGGTCGGCAAGCCCGGATATGTAGTTACGGAGGCCGGTTTTGGGTCGGATATTGGCATGGAGAAGTTCTTCAACATCAAATGTCGTGCCTCGGGTAAGATCCCAAATGCGGTCGTGTTGGTGATGACCGTTCGTGCGTTGAAGATGCACGGAGGTGGTCCTCCAGTCATCTCCGGGGCACCACTCCGCCGCGAGTACACGATGGAAAACGTTGAGCTGGTGGAGAAGGGTCTGCCCAACCTGATTAAGCACATTGAGAACGGACTCAAGTACGGAGTCCCGGTTGTGGTGGCCATCAACGCTCACTCCAGTGATACCAAAGCCGAACACGATCTGATCAAGCGCACTTGCAAGCAGGTCGGAGCATTTGCGGCCGTCGTATCGAATCACTGGGCTCTGGGAGGTGCCGGCGCTGCTGACCTCGCCCAAGCCGTCATGGATGCATGCAAGACGACTCCTAACTTCAAGCTTTTGTACGAGCTAGACCTAACAATTGAGGAAAAGATTCTCAAGATCGCGAAGGAAATGTACGGGGCCGGTACCATAGAGTTCTTGCCGAAGGTTAGGGACGCCGTCAGACTGTACACGGATAAGGTTAGTAGACAAATTGCTTTGCTAGAAACACTTAGAAAGCTCTCCTTTCAGGGCTTCGGAACTCTGCCAATCTGCATGGCCAAGACGGCCATGTCGTTGACGGGAGACCCGAGCGCCAAGAACGCACCGAAGGACTTTAAGCTGGTCATCAACGACATCTGCCTGTCGGCCGGGGCCGGTTTCATTGTTCCGATGTGCGGCGAGATTACCAAGATGCCCGGACTTCCCACGAGGCCCTCGATCTTCGACATTGACCTCAACACCGAGACGGGCGAGATCGAGGGTCTGTTCTAACCGACCCTGCTGCGTAACACCAACTACTGCTGCTACTACCAATCAACCCCTCCTTCCAAGCTAACCAACCCAACCCGGACAGGAGACGAGTTCGCTTTGGCTTAGGAGGACAGGAGCGGGGACGCGGCGCATTCTTCACTCACACTCTCTATTTTATCTTTCTCTCTCTATCTTTTTTATCTATTTTAATAATATCCCAACATAATTTTAAATGATATATCATTGAGCCTTTATGAAGTCACCTTTTGCTTTTCTCTAGGTATAAAATCGATAGATGCTATATTTTTTCATGTTAGGAAAACAACGTTTTTAGCTCGTTTGTATATTTGTCTAATACACATCTCTGCTTCTGTTACGATTGTAAGGACGTACAAAACAGTTATAACTAACTATACGGTGATGTTTTATTCTTTTGTATCCGAAACTGTCCGGAACCAAACAAGTTTCCTTAGACAAATCGGCATTCTAAGTGATAATGGGTCACAGGGTCACTTATGTCCAGTGTGTGGACATAATTTGGACTATTGTCAATTCGGCCGTTCAATTTTCGGTGTGATTCCCAGATTTACGCTTTCAAATTTCTTACCATAGAATCTCGTGATATTTATTTAAATTGTAGAACGGCTAAATGTGTTACTTTATCAGCAACAGGTCTTTCGACCATATGCTTACTGCTTAAGATCGTCGTTACTCAAGAGACTCTCTGCGAGGTTCTTGGTGACACCCTTGAGGGAAGATATCAACGGCTCGAGAAGCATTTTTTTTTTGGTTCACTCAAAAACGGACAGAACCATTTTCGTAATATCGGAAAACGGTATTCGTTGGTCTACGGGCTGCCAATCGTGCCTCGAAACAGCAGCTTCCGGCTTGGTGGTTGGGACTGAAGGAAACACACGGTTGAATGCTCCCACTCCACCGTTGTGGCAGATGTGTTTTTGTTGGCGGACTTCCGGTTTTCACACTCTGTGTTTTGCTGGATTTCATCTTCCGCTTTGAGCCTCCTGCTGGTGTAGAATAGATTCTGATTGTGGCTGTTCTTCCGAAAGGACTGCAAAACACCACTTGGACCGTTTGCTAATTTCCTGCTTCAACTTGTCCGACCCGTCCTACCGCTCCTGGTACTTCGGACAGCACCTAGTTTCGTGCACTGCTCCTCCACAAATCAAGCACTTCCTTGGCACTGCTACGCATTGGTCAGTCTGCTGTTTTTCTACGCACTTACCGCAATTCGTTTTGCTGTTGCAGTAGTCGGTAGTTGGACAGTACTGTGCCAGCAAAACTTACTCGGTACGAGTTCGTCTTAGCGAACTTCTTGTTCTCCCCCTCACCACGAGATTTGCCCATCTGCCTCTCCTCAATGGCCTGGTGCTTTCTTTTAAAGAGGCCATCTCCCTCCAACCGTCGATCTCCACCAATCGCACTGGGATCCAAACCCGAATACCGGGCAGAACCTCGGGTCGCAAACAATTCCGTTCGACTCCTTCACGTTGTTGAGAGCAACTCGTAGCTTGTTTCGGTGGAGCTTCGTCACACCAGAGTAGTACTTTTCCAAGTCATCCGCAAAACGCATCACGTTCAGGAGCTTGGACTTTGGCCATGGTACCATGGAACCATGTACCTGAACTCATAAAATCGTATAAAAAGTGGGAAATTGAACTCAAAAAATCATGATTTTTAGTAAGGGTGTACACCCTTACTAAAAATCATGATTTTTTGGGTTCCAAATCCCACTTTTCATACGATTTTTTGAGTTCAGGTACTACAACCATAAAAATGATTATATGGGTTGAACTGAAAAAATCGTACACCCTTACCAAAAATCATGATTTTTTGAGTTCCAAATCCCACTTTTCATACGAATTTTTCAGTTTAACCCATATAACAATTTTTATGGTTGTAGTACCTGAACTCAAAAAATCGTATGAAAAGTGGGATTTGGAACTCAAAAAATCATGATTTTTGGTAAGGGTGTACTTCCGATCAAGATTCGTCATTCGGGTTGCATGCCACATTAGAGTGTAAATTGATTCCACTCACACAAGCAGAATGTAGTGTAACCGGGACTGAATCTCTCTTGAGCAGTTTGTGAGAGCGGTGAGAGTCGAAAAAAGCACGCGCGAAAATTTGTGTGAGTGCTGAGCACATTCGAGAACCATATTTGAAAATTTCAGAGGATAGGACATTGTCATCAACATTACTACTTAACAGCTTTTTAAACGAACTAAGTTTTCTTAACATTCAATAATATTTAATATAATAGTATTTACTTAAATCCTGAGATGAAAATGGAGGGCATGAATGTGACAGAAAATGCGGATCAAAATCCGATCAGAATTTGTGCTTTAGTTCGTCCGCGTTATCGGTGCTGAAATCCTGGTCGGTCCCCAAGATCAACACTGGAGCCTTATCCGGCACCTTGTCTTCGGTGGCACTGTGAACCAAAGGGTTCAACGAGCGCTGCCGGATGTGCTCCATCAGCGCAGGGTTAATGCTGTCCTTTCGGTTGTTCGCAAACATGTCGTTATCGATCCCCAGGAAGTCCGATTCGTACGACTGCACGCTTACATCGTCGAACGCCCCTTTGGGGAACTCGGAGTCGTTCAGCACCGGATTGGAACCCTCGATCGAAAACAGATTGGTCGTCGGCACCTTCCGACCTCCGTTGATGTCGGACGCAATCGAACCGAAATCGGTCGCCGACAGTGCCTTCAGCTCACGCTTCAGGCTACGTATCTTGATGCAGAACGCAACCAACAGAATGACACAGACGACGCCGAGCGCTGACGCAACCACAATCAGTATGATCTGCAGCAGTTCTTGGTTCTCTTCGATCGCAGCGGCACTGCTGACGGGTACGTCCTGCAGGAGTAGGTTCCTCGTGGAAAGCGCAGTTTTGAGGTTCGTAACAAAGACTCGATCGTTGGAACGCTGTTGGATAACGACCGCCTCGACGGCTTCGTTGTCTTTCATGAAATGGGCCCTCACGTCGGTGACCAGGTGTTCGCCGACACGGGCGCCAGACGTTCCGCTATCCAGACTGCCCTGAACCACGTCGTCAATGCGGCACTGCATGCCGTAGTGATCGGTAAACTCTTGCTCGAGCTGGGGTGAAGAAATGATTCGTTAGTTTTAGGAAAGGGAGGAACTCTGTGGGAACTTACGAAATCTCTAATTTCCGGAGTATCAATGTCGTCCAGTTTGTTCAGGAATACGAACTTTACTCGATTTGATTCAGCAATTATGAAAATTTTGGCCTGTACCTTATCCGTGTGATCAACTGGGGACGCAAATAAAACCATGTTATTAGTGTGAACAAAGCTTGTTGCGTTCGTACACTCACCCAAATCCGTGGCCACCACGTTGAACGTGAAGAAACCCTTCATTCGTTCGGTCATCTGTACTGCCAGCGTCAACCGGCCGCTGTCCTGCTCCAGGGCAAACGGGAACGGAGCCGTCGGCAGGTTCTCGCCCTGCGTCTCCAGCGAGTCCGCTTCGATAGTGTAGCTAATGACGTCGTCTTCGTCCGGATCTTCAGCGATCACGTAAAACAACACCTTGCCCGGGTAATCGTTCGACGTGATACCGGCCGAGTACGATTCAGCTTTGAATTTAGGTGGGTTGTCGTTCACATCGTTCACCTTGACGTGAACGATGAGTCGAGCCCGCGAGTTGACCGGAACTGGACCCGCCGGACCAGCTTCGTTGTTGGTGGCGATAACGCTGATCGTGTGCTCCGCGAACTCCTCGCGGTCAATCATCTGCCTGAGGCGAAGGATGCGCCCTTCCAGGCTGAACAAATGGCTGGAGGTACCGTAGTTTTCTAGGTTTTGAAAAGGATTAGATATGGGGAAAACTAGACTTTTGAACTCACTTACGGTCGATGAAATAAAATACGCCCTCTTGCTCCTCCGGAGGAAGTTCGGCATTTTTGGGATCAAATGCTTGGGGGATTTCTCGTTCCTCCTCGAGGCCTTCCTCATTTTCTGTGTAAAGTAAGGAATAAACACAACAATGAAGCTAAATTTATTCAAGGGTAAAAGCAGCAGCTTGGAGAACTTTTTTTTTCAATTATTCATGAATTAATGGGGTGCGGCGAATTATTACCCATGAATGACGAAAGGTTTCTGGCTCATCGCCTCTGTATTCAGCGCAGGAGATTTGGTAGGAGAGTACTTTCAATTTTTGGCTGCGTAATCAAAGGAAACAAGTTTCTTGTACGCATTCAAGTGCAACTGGCACTATTTGGACTATTTGAATTTTCCATTTTTTTTAATCCGTACGCAGCCATTTCAACCGTTAGACAACCTCCCTTACTTAGACTAAAGGTCGGACAAATAATACGCACTTTTAGAAACAATGGCATCACCAAAAAGCGACACGACCTTTATTGCTTCTCCACATCATTGGCTGGAAATGTTTTTTGTTTTGTTAAAAGGTATCACTTTTCAGCGAAATTGCGCACCTTCCTCCCAAGAATTACCCCTGGTAGCAAGCGTTAAAAATTGCTCATCTTCAAAAAGCGAACAACCTCCGACCGGGGTGTGAATGGGCGCGAAACCTTCACTAGACCAAATCCCGGTCCCGGATGATGGTTTAATGACTCTTGACTTTTATGGCGTAAAAACATGGTGAAGAAAAAAAAACAGTATCAAAAGGTATGGTCTTTCTTTACGCGTAAAAAGTTTTCAATTAATTACACATGCAGCAAGTGAACCGTTGTTGTTGTCTGCGTTGGTGCCGCGGGTAAAAACTTTACTCATTAAACTTATTTATTGCAATAAGGTTAGCTTCAGGATAGGCAAAGTAGCGGGGGAGCCTGTAGGCCTCTCATGGTCGGAAAGAATGACTGTAGTCGTGCGTTGGAAACGGGAAGTCGGATGCGAGAGTTAGGATAATGAATTTAGAGTCAAGGTGGATCCTCTTTTTGCGAACGGTGCTTTTGTTCAAACTGCGTGAAAGAACGCGAGAGCTGTTACGAGCATGATAAAAAAAATCGTTTATCTAAGACGAATTTACTTTTTAAACTGTAAAATAACTCTTTGGCAATCTTTTCGTAGCATATTTTACTTTTGTGTAGATGTAATAAAATGCCTTGTAAAACTTGCAAAAATGTTGTTTTTATTTCTCTGTACCATAATCAAAAATTAAAATCAAATTATTCACTCTACTTGGCGTTCTCGATTGCGAGATTCCTACTCGAAACTAAGTGTCCGAAGGCTTGATTGTTGAGGCAATTGCAAACCTCTTTTTACACCTTACCCAAGTAACATTTTTAAACCAACTAGCCACCACCTAGTTTTATTGAGGTTTTGTGATAACATCTTGATTGCTTTATAGTTTTATTTAGGCATTCATCGCAACCAATAAGCAAGAGCTAATTAGAAGGTTCTAACAAGGTTTTATGCCTCGGAAATAAAACCTTGTGACAATGAAAGCTAAATGGCTTATAATAAGCTTTTATGTAAGTTTTAAGAGAGTCTTGAAAACCCAATGGCAATGTCATGCCAAACGGTTTTATCGCATGCTTTTTTAAAACCCAGCGTGTTTTAGCTGTCAAGGCGCGTAAAAAGCTTACCCAAGTAGCAGCCTTTGTTTGCCAAAAGATTTCCGAACTTGTTGTTGAACTCATTTACTATGTTTTCCCAACGTCCCTGAGAACTCTTGAACGCTGGAAAAAGCGCACGTTTTTCTGTTGTTGAACATCTCTTAACCCGTTAGAAATGTGCGTGATTTAATTAAGTTTTACCAGCGCACGTCCTACTTGCATAGAGAACGTTTGTTAAACATGCCATAAGAGCTCTTGACTATAAGATTCTGAACCGGGTTGGATAACGTCGGTAGAACCGTTTAACAACATTCTGCCTTTAAGATTCACAAGAGAGTTATGCAAACGTTTCTATAACCGTTCAAGAACATATCGTGGCAGACAAGAATGTTAAACAGGCGTTTCATAAAATACGTCCAAGGCGTTCATTTAAAAGTTTTTTTCTTAATTTAATCCTTTATTTGTGAGTAATGTCGCTTTACGATACTTTAACTACTAGGTTTTAGAAATTTATTAGTTTTGACAGGGATACGTCATTTATGGATGATGGATAATAAAAAAATATCAACCATAAAAAATCATCCAATTTCCTAATTATGCCTTTGGAGATTATTTTTTTTTTCAATTATGTTTGAGTGCTAATTAACATCGCTTCCTACTACTATACTCTGCTACTGCTGCTGATTCCCGGTGCTAAATTTTCAGTTTTCCTTTTTGATGATGAATCCTCAGGGCAAGTATCGAACCCAAGATCACTCCAAATGTCAAGTCCGGGCGCGCGTCTGTTTCTTTCCACGAGGGGTTATGTAGGATGAGCAGGCCTAAACGTCAATAAGAAGTCTGCGGTCATCTAGGTTTTACCAAGTTCACTAACAGTTTGCCAAAACTACTTTTGAACATAAGCTGTTTCTATTTTTAGAACTATCTGTGCTTGTTTCGTCAACATGTTCTTGCTCGGTTTTTAAAACACAAACGCGAACTACACATAAACATCCTGTTTACGTGAAATCCCATCCGAAGCCAGAGGTCAATTCTTCTATGTTATCATGTTTAGCAAACTGAAATGGAACATCATGTCTGCAAATGTGATTTTGTTTTTCGAGTTCTACAAGCATGTTCCATTTGAGTCAGAATAAACTTCAAAATCAACTTTTCGTAATCTGTTGCTAGATTTGGCATTTGTGTTGCACAACTAAGGCTACCAACTGTACGGATTTTTTCCTTACCATACGGATTTTCGAACCTCTTCGCGGATTTTTAACAGGTCGGAATTTTTGTAGGGAATTTCATGCATAATACGGATTTGTACGGAATTTTTAACAAATTTTTATCATTGAATTGCTTTTGGATTTGGTCGTAGCTTTTGTTAACTAGAAATTTTTATTTTTCTGTGAGTTTGATTTAAAAAGGAAGAGTTTTCCGGGGTTTCCTCAATTCAAACTTGATTATCAATAATTCTAGAGTTTTTTAACTATAGTCTTTCATATGTTGATAGGACCTTTAAAAAAAACTCTAGAATTGTTCTTTTAGAAATTCCTTACTAAATACATTTATCAATTTCCAAAGGCTTTCTAAGACTTGCGAAAACATTTGAAAATTTGAATTAACAAATCTAGAGTTTTTTTTAAAGGTCCTATAAACTGTTGTGATTCACATGTTATAGGACCTTTTCAATAAAATTTTTTTTTGAAAAGTGTTCGTGAAAACACTAAGAACGATATTATTCGTAAAAACAAACTTGACATATCGTAACCTTTTAAACGTTTAACAAAAAAAATGAAGAACATAATGATTTGATTCAAATCACGGTTTATTTTTGGAATACTTTTAAACGTGCAAATCATAAGCACTCTGAAAGTATTTTGTGAAATTTGTTTGCTGTAAAAACGACACAATTTTATATTTTTAATTCTCAAATATATTAAATTTAATTTATCTAGATAGTTCATTGACAGTTTTTGTTACACCATGGTGTCATATCGGCAAAGTGTACGGATTTTTGCTCAGCAAGAGTTGGTAGCCTTATGCACAACCATGTTGAACAACATTTTTTTGATCAAAATGAGAACAATTGACGAAATTTTATGACACTTGTTCAATAATTAACGCATAAAAACGTTTGTGCACACTAATAAAAATAATAAAAATAATAAGCTCCTGAAAAGGCATTTAACGCGGCCCATTAGCATTGCATAAATATGACGCTAAACCGCCATCTTGGTTGAAAAAATAGAAAACTGAAAAAAATGATTTAAATTTGATGAAAACACACATTTATGCTGAATTTCTGGTATGTTTAATATAGCGATAGATGTTTAAAAATATGTTGAACATTTTTTACAAAGAATTTCAATAAAATATTTTGTAACATTAAACACTATGATTTAAAAATATTGATTTTTGATGAAGCGAGTTGAATTTTTTGACTCTATCTCCCCTACATTTATCAATAAAATTTCAATCGCAGCTGAATTTGAGCCATCAATTGAGAGAAATAATCTTGCAAATTAATTGGATTACCTCTTATATCTATTATTTATTATCGCCATTTTTGACAACCATCTCCATAATTTCATTTGGCAAGACGAAGACTTATTTAATTTTGCAAAAATAAAACTTATTTGGCATTAGACGTTTGAAGACGTATGAAATGTCATTTTTCCATAACTCCTGACTAGGTTTTAACAAAGGTTTTATCAAGGCTTTGAGGATGTTGTTAGGATTCAGTTGTAAAGCCTTGAACTCCTATGTAGGTTTTATAAATAGGCCGTAACAACCTTTTGCGGAGGTCCTTTTAGGTTTTAAGTGGGGTTTATCAAGGTTCTGCACGGAGAAAAAAAGAATTCTCAAAATCGTGAACAAGCGTTCATGAAAATGGGAACCACGAACAAAGTGTTCAAATTTCATGGTACGTTTCAAAATCGTACCATGGGATTTGAACACTTTGTTCAAGGTTTCCATTTTCATGAACGCTCGTTCACGATTTTAGGAACTCTTTTTTCTCCATGTGGGGAGTTTGTTACGACTAAGGGGTTCAAATGTTGGTTTTGGCTGATAGGTTTTATAGCGGTTGTGACAGCTTTGATAAAGCCTAAAATGTTACTTGGGTAGCTTCCATCCGCCCCGGGATTTGAACTGACGACCTTTGGATTGTTAGTCCAACTGCTTACCAGCGATTCCACCGAGACAGGACCCAGGGAGACGACTCCTGCGCCTAGACTGAGCTAACGACCTAATCTTTTTAGGTTAGTCCGGGGCCAACATTTACTTCCCGTCCGACGGAAGGCGTGATCAGACAAATCTCGTCTCAGAAAATGCCACCGGGACCTTCTGGGATCAATCCAAGGCCGACTGGGTGAGAGGCAACCACGCTTTCCCCTACACCACGGGTCCACGGCATAATCCAGGGTTGAAATTGATGGGATTATAACTTTGTTTATTTAAAGCTTATTCAACCAGTAAGACTTTTTTCAAGAATTTTATTTTAAAATCATAATTTTTTTCCAACAGTGCAAAAATATTGCCAAAGTTACATAAAACAAATCACGCTTCCATTCGTAAAATTTTAATAAATTTCAAGAGAGTTCTTCAGTCTAATGTTTTTAAAGATCGAAGTTTTTTTTGAAAAAATGATTTTGGCGATTTTTTAGATCGAGCCCAGCTAGAGGCGGGGTTGGGTTGTAGAGGGTTAATCAATATTCAGTAAACTTTTGTAACCGGATCGGTATTAATTATTCTTCATTGAAAGGTTGAGGACACTCGCAAACTGTTTCTAAAATAAAGTGATCACAAAGTCGGCAGTATTTCTTTCAGTGTACTGACTGCAAATATCTGTGTGCCAAATTTAGAAGCGTTAACATTTCCCAGTTATTTTATAATAGTTCCCAAATAAACTTCCAAAGAATAAGTATAAAATTGATTAAGGGGTTACGTACATGGAGAAAATTACTAAATTTCATATTTCACAAAATTTATTGAATCCACTAAAATAGTAGTTTATGCAACAAGTTGCAAAAAGAGGATTTTTTCAGCACGAGTCGTACATTTATCCATTGAGGTTTACCGAGTTGGATAAATACGAAGAGTGCTGAAAAAATCCTCTTTTTGCAACTTGTTTCATAAACTACTATTTTAGTGGATTCAATAAATTTTGTGAAATATGAAATTTAGTAATTTTCTCCATGTACGTAACCCCTTAATCAATTTTGTACTTATTCTTTGGAAGTTTATTTGGGAACTATTATAAAATGACTGGGAAATGTTAACACTTCTAAATTTGGCACACAGATATTTGCAGTTTTGCAATGAGTTCCATATTATATTTTTTGCCATTCCAAAAAACACACATGAGTAAAATTTCATGTATTTTGTCAATAAATCGTTTAAATCAAAAAAATGTTGAAAAGTGTTACTTTTCGAAACAAGTGCTGATAAGTTCTACTTTTCAGCACCAATTTGAGTGCTGAAAAGTAGAACTTTTCAGCATTTATTTTGAAAAGTGTTGCTATTCGATTCTGTTATTTTTGGTACAGAAAAGTAGGCTATTTCGTCGTTCAAGAATGACAGGAAAAGTAAGTAGTTTCACGACGGAATTGCAAAAAGATGATTTTCAAACACTCTTGAATGTTTCATGAAGATATTACTTTATTAAACTGAATTAGAGACGATTTCAACCTCAACATTTTGCCGTGCGCAAAGCGGACTGTCAAACTTTCTGAGCGTTTTTCTCGAAACACCGAGTTGATTAACGGGTGCCTCGATATCTCGAGATTCGATATTCGGGGAGAAGACTCTCAAGACATATCCCGTGTGCATGACGAAGCCTGATTTTGAAATTTTGCTTTTTGAAAAAAATACAAAAATCAAAACCTGGCGACTTTTTATACCAAAAAACACCTTTTTTTTAAACAAGTTTTTTTGAAAATCGGCCTTCATCATGCACCCAGGACCGGTTTAACGAGTCTTCACAAAAATTTTGAGCCGGTTTCGTCAAGGCAGTGTTAAGATATCGTGGCACCCGTTTTTTTAAAACTGCTAACTTCAAATAGCTATATCTCGACAATGATACAACCAAATGTCTTCAAATTTGTTTTGTAAATAGATTAAAATGTATATTTCAATGCCCTGAAAACAGATTTTAAATAAAATAAGGTTTGTGCTCTTACCAACCTTTAATTTTTTTTTGTCAATTTACATGTAGGTATGTAACCCCTTAAAGAAAATGAATGAAACGAAAATTACAATCATTTTGTCTTTGATTCATTGTTTTCAAAAACAGTAAAGAATGCACCACTTACAGCTTCTAATCTCAGTAATTTTTTCCCAAATAAAGGTTCATTTTGTGGTTGACTTTCAAAAACACTGTCGAACTGTTGTCATGTTGTTAGTTATCGTCATGAAACGTGCCTGCAAATCCAAATTAGCCACCACCACGACTGAAACAAAACACTTACCGGTGAAATCCGTTTCGAAGGGTGAACTCTCCTCGGGGAACTCCGGGTCGCCAGTCATGTTGATGAAGGCGATTACCACGTTGACTGACGTGGCTTCCCGGCCGCCACCGTCCCTGGCGAGCACCGTGACCTGTGGTGGTGGAGGGGGCAAAATCGAACCGTTAGAGATACTGAAACCGGATTTCTGGATTTCAGGTCACGCCCGCCACCGGATGTCACGCCGAATTTCGACGCACGGAGGACTCGGAGTCGTAAACTGAGCGAGCAGACGAGGACTTTCGCCTGGTTCGTGACTCCAAAACGGAACTGTGCTAGCGAGCCACCAGGTGATTTCTAATGAGATTAGGATTTGAGGGTAAATGTACTTGCGAGAGGAAAGTCATTTGAATGCGAAGATGAGCTGGAGTTAATTTAGGAAATGACAAAGTAGCTAAAAGGTTGTGATGCCGTCGATAGTGGTAAAAGGTCACGGCTATGTCCATTTCTGTGTGAGTGCACAGAAAAAAAAATGTGGCTTTACTAAGATTTTTTTTATAGAATGCACATAATTTCTAAATAAGTGGACTTATTCTGTAGATCTGATTCATTCATACCTTTTAGCTATGATTGCAAAAATAACAGGTTTAAAGCTACAGAACATAAAACTCAGCTTTTTTCATGAAGGTTCCAGTTTTCGAAAAAAAAGCCTCTCTTACCTGATATGACCTGACCTCGATAGCGTCCACATTGGGCACGACTAGTCGGACGTGGTGTCGATCAACCCGGATAAGCTGGAAGTACGTATGATCCTGGGCGTTCTCTGTATCATACGAAAAAAATTAACAAAAAAAAAGCACCAACATAATAAATCAATTTTGCTAGCATCTGCCCTGGTGTTTCCACCATCAGCTTTCTACGGAAAGAGAGCTTACCGTCCCGACCCTGCAGTGAAAAAGTCACCTCGCCGTACAGGCCTCCGTCCGTATCGGTGGCACTGAAGTTCGGAATTATGGTCCCCTGCGTGTTAACCAAGGGCTGCCCGTTGCTCTGCTCGCCAAATCTGGTGGTGGAAGATGAATTGAGCAAAAAATCAATTATTGCAGTTTTTTTTCTCCATGCTTTTGAATATTGATGTGCTCCAGAGGGCTCCGACGATGGGGGATTTTTTTGTAACCATAATGGATGCTGATTTATATAACGAATCAGCAACAATTCTGAGTTGATATCTATGCCGTTGGTTAATATAATTCAGATCCACTTGATTGATGAATTCTGCAGTGGAAACATTTCGATGAGTATTTAAAAATATGTATAAATTCCATTATACTATGATTGAACATAAACGTCAAATTTAATTGATTTTTACACGAGCTACCTCTGGAAACTTTCAATTGTTACACCCAAACGATGGTCGCATCTTTTTCTTGCAAATATTCATCTGAACTGTCCTCACGCATTTTTTGCGTGATAGTCTTATAAATGGCTAAGGATCTTTCCAAAATGAAATAATTTTATAAAAAATGCATCAAAATGTTGTGTAAGTGTGTAATTTATTAAAATTTTGAAAATAAGAATATAACAATATATTTTTACTTTGGTTGAAAAAAAACTTTCTGCAGTACAGAACGGAGATTCACAAAAAAATCCAAATATTTATGGACGCAGGAAAATGCTTTCAAATTGTTTTCAATTGATTCGACTTCTTATTTGATTTGTATTTTGAATTTTGATTTTTCGGACCGATTTTGATAGGGGAGGGGGACGGAGAGAGGGTGGGCTCAAAAGCTTTGAAAAAGAATTGTAACGGCCTAAATCTCAGCCTAAATGTCACTTATGTTTTTCAATAGCAACATCAATGCAGAGCCTTAACAGTATTTATCGTTCACCATGATTCGACTTGCCAAGGAAGAGCATAAGCTGATATACAGTCAACCCAATTTTAAACCCCCCAGACCACATTTTATATTTTTTCACGTGATTTTTCAACCCGTTTATCAATCGGTTGTCCCGCCTGTGTGGATCAATCGGACTCACAATCCAGAGGTTGTTGGTTTGAATCCCGCGGCGGGCGCTCTAAAAGTTCTAATTGTAAATATGGGTATTCGGCGCCGTCGCTCCGTGCCGTACTCAAAACACTTAGGAGCCCAGGGCGGCGAAGTCCTTGTAGTTAAAAGGAAGACACTAGTGGTTGGTACTAGCAATGGTGGCCGACAGCTATAAAGTCAACTTCGTGTTATCAATCGGTTGCATTTTTTTTTAAATGGAATTTATTAGAAAACACTAATCTTCTTAAATACACAAATTCATACGTAAGGAGATTGTTTCGGCTTGCAGTCGCAGTAAAACGCGTCGATTTATATTTTTTCGTCGCCAACGTTTCGGTCCTTGGTTGGGACCTTCTTCAGGGCTTGACAATAATCAACGTTGTCCAGTATCGTTGATTAATTGTCAAGCCCTGAAGAAGGTCCCAACCAAGGACCGAAACGTTGGCGACGACAAAATATAAATCGACGCGTTTTACTGCGACTGCAAGCCGAAACAATCTCCTTGGGTTCCACCCATCAGTCGGAAATCCATATTCACAAATTCATAGTACACTCAACCCCCGGTGGTTGGTCAATTTTTTAGTTTGTACCCCGTTGGTTGGTCAAAGTCAAACTAAAAAGTGACGAACTGTCATTTTTTTACACGGCGCTCACGCACACTATCAAAACAAACGTTTGGTAGTGTGTGTGAACTCCGTGTAAAAGGGGTGTCAAACTAAAAAGTGACCCCGTTCGTTTGACAACTGTTGGTGTCAAACCATCGGAGTTTGAGTGTAGATTTTTAAAGAAATGTAAAAAAATGGAATTCCTTTTGGTAGGCGTAGTTTGCATTGAAAAAAATGAGTCAAGCAGACAAAGTTGTTAAGTTCTCGTGTTTTACACACAGCAAAATATCTGATGGAAGAATCGCCTCCAAAAGCATACCCCCTGGATTGATTTTTTAAGTGTAATTAAGATACTGTGCCAATTTTGAGCCAAATCAGTTAAGGTTTAAGGATCGCTATAGACCGATAAAGTTGGGAAAAAAAAATCTTTTCATACAAAAATATCTTTTTTTAATCGCTAATAACTCATCAGGGTTAACTCGGACCATTTTGCGGTCTTGGACAAAGTTGTTTGTCATAAAATTTTACATGAGCATTAAAAAAATCGAACCAGCCACTTTAACACGACCCCCAGCTCTTTTGTGGTGTCTATTGCAAGTTACTGCTCGAACCTAGGAGTCCAAAGGCCTGAATGGAGAGAGCACCAAACCTCTTCCTACTCCAAGGAATCTTCCACCCCAGGATTCGAACTGACGACTTTGGATCACGAGTAAAACCGCAGCCAGCGACTCCACCGGAGTAGGCTTGGTTTGTTGTGTTGTTTGTCTTCATAGCACTGAGACCGACTCCTACACCAGGAATGACTTCACGGCCTAACAACTACCAAGGCCGGGACCGACATTTTACTTCCCCATCCGATGGAAGGTTAGAGCAGATGGCAATCGAACCCATGATCATCCGCTTACAAAGCGGATAGCGTAACCATTTGGCCAAGCATGCTCGATAAGAATCTCACACTTGACAATGATCCGACACATTTAATGCCACCTGTAGGCAGAATTTTCAATTTTTTGCTTTTCCCCTTACATTTTTTCGTTTTTTCCCAATTTCAACGATAAAAAGCGACCGTTAAACCTTATCCAATTGGGATCAAAATTGGCACAGTTAATTTTTTTACCTAAAAAATCTAGTTAATCAAGCCTGGATATCTCTTGAGATTTTTTGAGCAAATTGTGCCCTTGGTTGCCCAGTCCAAAACGGTTAGAGGTAAAAAAAACACTGTCCCAATTGGTCAAAATATTTTTTATAGTTTCAGAGGTAAAGGTATTTCATAAACACTGCAAAACAAAAATAAACATACCCGAACATGTATAGGTCATCGCTGAAATGTTAAAATTATCATAGTATTAGTGAAAAGGCAGATTTTACCGTTTTCGTCATTATCTCGATTTTACGCCGAAAACCCCATTTTTTAAAACATATCTCGGAACAATGTAAATGGACACCTCCCATTGTTTAGTATGTTATGTTAAATTGACCAAAGAATCCAATAAAAGGAATTGCTTTATATTTACACTTGGAATGTTTTGCGTTCGCCTCGGATATTTGTGGGATTTGTATTTTAAAAAAAGTTCGATTTCAATTTTTAAACCAGAGTTGAGGGAGTGACGATTACACGAACAAGAAGGCAGGATCAGCAACAGCTGGAGCACTTTATGAAGTGGTCATCATGCTCCTGTTCTAATCTACCAATCCGGCCAGCAGTAGCAGACTTAATGCATCGTGTGGTGATCAGTACCAACTTGCGGCGTTTTATGCCTTTGCTGCCAGTCGAGCAGTACCAGGATCGCTGCTGGAACCTTGATTGTTGCTGCCCGCTACATTACTGTAGTCCTGTTCAAGTCCAGAAGTCTTAGAAGAATTACGATTCAAGTGGCGTTTGATGATAAGTTCAAACCCTGCTGGAGCTGTTAAATCTTGATTTGGTGAGATCTATCCATTTTATCTATCATTATTTGATAGATGATTTTATTCCCTTATTTTATATAATATTCTATTGATCAAATGATATATCCATATTATCCCTTTCCCTTCCCTTTTTCCTATCCTCATTACCTCCAGCTCCCCTCCCCCCGCCCCTAAATATTATTATCTGCCAAATTTACACTTTCACACCACACCACAACTGATTCGGAGCGTTTGGTACGGTATGTCCACGCATCCTTCCTCCCCTGATGATTCTGTGAAATGTGATCCGTTCACAGAATCTGTCTCTGCGGTTAATGCAACGCAGTAGGCCTGGCCGTTTTAATTTTTGCTATACATTTTTGGGGTAACTCGGATGTACTGTAATCATTAATATTGACAAGAAAGAACTTGAGGCGTAATCTTACCACAAGTTCTTCCAGGATGCTTTCTTCGGACTGGCTGCGCTTGTGTTCGATTAGATTAGATTAGATTAGATTAGAATGTTTTGCGTTCGCCTCGGGATTTCAAGCGGCGACCTCTGAATTGTGAATCCAGTGCGCAATGAAGCAATTTTAAAAAATACCTTTAGTTGGAATGATACGAAATTTTGCTCTTGAACAACGCAACTGTACGCCAATTGTGATGTGTTCAGGAATACCATAATTTGGTATTGGTACACCCAGAACTGGATATCGGCATACGAGAGGATAAAGAGCACGATTCGGTAGTAAAATGGTACTGTGTGCGGACTGAGAGGATAAATCCCGAAATTACCGAGAGTACTTTACTCATAGGTTCATCTTCAAAAAAGTTCATCTATAAAAAAAAGTACCGGTACCGAGACTCGAACCCAAGACCTTCGGCATATAGAACCGTGCCTTTGCCGTATGATCCACCATGGTTCGGTGACTAAGCGGCGGTCGTTTGTCCATATAAGCCACTCATAGGATGAGCTGTTCCAATGAACGAATGAACACGCGAGAGGACTATACTCTCGAAAAATAGCACTTTCCTCACGTTTCTTTTCGTGAGGACTAACCCCTCGTTCTTAAACTTTGGGTGTATACTTTTGTTTGATAAAGTCGACGTCGTCGTGCTATCTTGTCGCACCCGCCATTTTGACGTTCCGAGAAAAACGCGTTTTAATGTTTGACCTTGAATATTCAAAAACGAGAGCACGCAATGTAAACAATAACAAACACGTTTTGTTTGGCTCACCATTCTATGCATTGTCCCAAAGTTTGGTTGAAGTTGGTTGCTGGAGTCCCGAGTTATAATTACAAATGTTTACGGTAGTCTAGCTTGTACGTGCGACAAACGCATCCTGACTTTCCTGGCCTGAAATCCCTTTGGCCTTTTGTCGCACTTACATCAATTTTCATGGAGTGACAAGATAGCACGACAAGATTGAAACTACTTTCATATGTAAAGTGACAAAAATGCACGGAGTTTTTTCGGTTTTTGTTGAATATCTCAGGATTGAAATCGAATTTTGGGGATCTGTGAAGGTCAAAAGGTGAGGCATTGCGACCTGCACAAAATGGCGTTCTTAACTCAATTTGGCCCAAAATGCACGTACGACAAGTTAGCACGATGGCGACGAAGTGTCATTACGCATTTCCCTTGTGATATACCCCTGTTCGGGACGGAACCAAACTTTAGCTCGCATTGCAATCAGGCCATTGAAAAGTGAGAAGAATAATAGCCTATTTCCAAACAGTCAAATAAGTTTCCTTTACACCCTGATTTCCCATAATTCTGCATTTAAAATTACATGAAATTTTATACAATTTTATTGTGTATCCGTACTAAGAGGTGGATAATTGTTTTTGTTACAGATATGCGATCTCTGAGTCAATTCTTGTCTAACTTAACGTTTGAGCCTAGAGCGTCCAATTTTCCGTCCCGGGAATACAATTTCCGGGATTTCCCGAAAAAAAAATATTTCCCGTTTTCCGGGAAATTTTTCTTATATTTTTGGACGAGGGGTGGTTCACTTCTGCCTTGGTCGAGCGTTGACATTCCTTTTTAAAAAAAATTCGGCGTTCGCTCCTCTTTATTTCACCTTATCCAACCCTATCTGACCTTTTTTGCTTTAACGCGCCTTAGCTCGCCTTTTCTGTTGCCTTTTCTTGCGTTCGCACCTCAGACTGCTCGATTTTTTTGACAACGAGAACTGTCAAGAGCAAATGACAGATCTCGTTGTCAAATCAGTCGAGCAGTTTGTTTTGATCTTTTCATTTTTTCACGTTCACATTTGTTGGCCAAAGGAACCTGTGCCGCGGAGTAAATGGTATTACGCGGCTACCGGTGGCCAAGCCGGAGGAGCATCTGATAATAAGCTAGTCAGTGGCAGGGGAGAAATCATGGTCAATTCTAGGTGATCACGTTTGATTTTTACTGTCGGCAACTGGGCGGAAGAAGATGACCGTCCATGAAAATCGTGCAAAATGGTCGCCACTTGAAAGGACATCGAAAAGGCCGCGACCCTTCACCAGAACCGCGTCACGCTGACCTTGCGCAATGTCCGCAGCCTGGAGAAGGTGTGCGCTGACCTGCGGTGATGGTTCCAAAAAGATCGCTACCAGATGCGCCTGCACAAGCGTATCATCGATCTGCACTCGCCGTCCGAGATCGTCAAGCAGATAACCTCGATCAACATCAAGCCAAGTGTAGAGGTCAAGGTCACCATCGCCGATCCTTAAGCTGGATAGTTCCACCACAATCCGGAATGTGAAGCAGATTTCCGGCGATGGCCGGCGGTAGAGAGCGTAAAAGGTCCAACGCGGATATTTGAGGCCTTTGCTGCTCCGGCTGGGCGTTTGCAAACACCAACACGCAAATAAACTTTTTGTATTAAAAACTTTCACAAAACAAAACACAAAATGAATTCCTTCAGTGAAACCCACAAAGTACAAATCGCTCAAAAGGCCGGTCACATCTTCAGATTAGATTACTTCATCGGCATTGCTATTCAACTTCCCCATGTGAGTCCACCACGTGCATAGAAAGAAAAGTGTTGCATGTCGATGATTTTATATTGCATGACTTTATTTTCTAATTTTTCTGAATAAAAACATGCAGAAAAGTGTAAGAGGTTTTTCCATACAATTATTAGTATTATTAGTATCGTTTTTTTTGTAAACCCTATTAAATCCTATTAAAATATCGCCGTGTCGAGTTCGTTGATGTACTTTTGAAACTGATGTCATATGCGGATCTGAGTTGAGTTGAGTCGTTCAGTGCAGATCAGGTTCCCGTACTCTGCGCCTTGTAGTTAATGAACCTTTTCGAATATTTACTCAGCTCCAACCTTTTTTTCGTTCAGCTGCTTTCTTGGCTCAAACTGCCAGACAATACTGGCACACGTTATGCACGTTCTTCAACGGCTCCGCTTCAACCTGGACTAAAATATGTATCCTGGTGGCAATCTGTGATGCTCTCCTAGTCTGGCGGTCATCAAATCATCGAAGGTCGACGACCGCAATCCAAATTCTACGCAGGTACCTGCATCTCAGCACCCTGAAGGTTCTTGTGCTTTCGTGCAAGCTGAAGGTGCCGCGGTGGTAACAGGCCACGCAACCAGAATTCTACCGGAAGTCCGCCGTAGAGAGAGGACGGCCCTCCTGAACACGGTCGAGTTGCGGAAACGCGGGCTGCTGCTGGGACGCGCACAAAAAACTGCCAGGAGGACGACTCTTCGGAACGCGGGCCACTGCTGGGAGGATGACCTTCCGGAACGCAGACGAGTTGCCGAAACACGGGCTGGCTAGAAAGCACAAAAACCACTGCCGGGAGAACGAGCTGGAAACGGTTGAAAAAAAAACAGATACCAAAATAAACATCGTTTGGCGGAGGAGCACCGGGGGCGCTTGAACCTACGGCATATCCGGTCGACATGATTGGAAGAATGTGGGCAGCGATGGAGATCGGAGCATTAGCTGTTGGACTTGGAGAAGAGGTTTGTCCTGGAGTCGGTGTGTAGGTCGGCGCTCCGTTGGTTTTATTGGACGATATCGAGGCACTGGTCGAGATCGACGTGGTCGGAGGTCCGTGCGGTTGGCTTAGCGTGGGATATCCCGAACCTGGATTTTTTGCTGGGTTTGCTCCGCATCGACCGCGAACCCTTTTCGCCACCACCCGCGGCGGACGCTTCGTCTGTAGGATCGTCGTGTTTGTCGCGTTTGTCATCGGATCGTCCGCGCCTCCTTCGGCGGCCTTGCATGCCCAGTTGACTACTTGGCCTGCTCCTCGTTCAGATACAGGCCGGAGGCGGTCACCTCGACGGTGCCCTTACCGATCCGGACCACGTACAATACTTCGTTGATGGTTTCGTTCCGCTTGACCTCGTCGACGAAACCGACCTCGTAGGTGTCGCCTCCGGTGAACGCGTGTACGGCGTGGCCGACGATCGGGAGCGTGTCCTTGTCGCCGATCACGATGACGTCCTTGGAGAGGGCCTTCGAGGCACCGTCCTCGAACAGCATCATGAACTTGTTGTCTCCCTTGTGACCTTGCCTGCATTGTACTTTGGGTCGGACCACCGCGCCATACAGCACAACCAATCGTCCTGGTTCACTTGCGGTTCCGGCTCGGCAGGTACGGGTGTGTCCGGTTTCTGCTTCTTGGCGCTCTTCGAGGAGGCTTGCTTCGACTTCGGACTCGGTGCGGGGTCGCTTCATTCCTCGACCACATTTCGGTGGTTGTTTTGGGCGTCTTTGCGTTGGAACTGCTTTGGTCCAGTTCCGCGTCCGATAGCTCATCATCCTTGCTGAGCGCCCGCTTGATCTTGGTGAATTCCTCGATCATCAACTTGGCCCCTCGGACGGTGTGCTTAACCTTGAATAGTGGTGCCTTCGACTGGCTGGAGATTGTCCCCGAACTGTCCGTTGCGCTTGAGTGTGAATCGGCGGCCGGTCTCGCCGAAGGCAGCTGGAACGGGCCAAGACTTCCCACGCTACCATTGGAGGATTGCTTTGACGAGTCAATTCCTGTTAGATATTGGGTGGACTCGGCCAAACCGGGCGCTGCCAGCTTGTTCTCGATCACCTTCTCCACCGACAAGAACTGCAACTCCGTTCCGTCGAACCATACGCTGACCTCGTACAGCGCATCCTCGGAAGTCAGTGCCTGGGTGAGGTCAAGCTTGTTGGCGGCGGTGGTTGTCGTTGTGGTCGAGGCTGCAGTGGTCGTCACATTTGCTGGCGTCTGCACGGCAGATTTATCGTCTAGCTCGGATCCTGACGTGGAGGAGATTCCGTTGAATTTGGGCGTTGCTGGCGTACAGGTTGGTCTCCTCTGCGAGAGAATAATATTCATTAAATAACACTTCCCTGCAATCCAATCTCCCACCCGGTGCAACAAACCTGTACACGAATCGACCTCCGACGATTTCAGACTGCTTTCTTCTTTCACCGACGAGGCAACAGATTCCTTGCTTGTTTCGGGAGCATCCTTCTTGAGCTCCGGCTCCTTCGCTGCAACAGCCGGCCGTTGAATTGTCCGCCACGATGGCGCCGTGCTCCTTCTCGTCCTCCTGGTGGCTGTTGTCTACCGAGGGTCGCGTAATCTTGCTCACGCTCTCCGAGCTGATTTCGAACTGCTTCTGGATCGGCCGCGTTTGGTGTGCTGCTTCCGTTCGAGATCAAATCCAACCGCTGCTTTAACCGGTCGGTCATTCTGTCCGAGCTGGGCAGCGAACACTCGATGCTGTCGTCCAGCACCTTGGACTCATCGGCGGCCGGCGCCGGCGGCACTTCCTCAGCGTCCGTATACAGAAACACGCCAAAATCACCGAGTTTCTTGTTGCTTTTTATTTTGACAATCAAACTGCTAGAAAAAAATCAAAACAAAACACCGAGTTGCCAAACTTGGGGAAAAACTGCTCGATCTGTTTTGGCAGGGTTGCAAGATCGATTTCTTGTAGCTTTTCGTTCGAGCAGAAACAAGCCGCCCTACGAGCGCTAACGCGCGTTAGCTTGCCTTTTCATGCCTTCTCGTGGCGTTGTGAAAAAATCGTCGCCTTGTGAAGCGTTCTCAAATTTCGAGCTACTTTTTGTGCGTTTTGTTGTTCTAACGCGAAGTGAGCTACCCCTCGTTTTTGGAACTACTTTTTGTAAATGCTCTGAAGAAATAATATTAATAATATTAATTTTTTAAGCAACTGGGAATAGATCTTGCTTAATGAGTATGAAATTGTTACAATTAGGTAATTTTTTAATAGATTATTTCATCAAAACAATGTTAACTCCTTACCTCCAAATTAAAATTGAGATTTTTTAAAGGTTTTGTTTGCTATGATCAAATGAGATGAAAATCGAATTTGTGCAAAAAGAATTAATTCGATTGGTTGACCTAAAGAAATTACAACTTGAAGTAAAAGAATTATGGAGCACTGGTGCAATTACAGGTGTTAGAGGGTTAAATGAGAAAAAAAAATAGAAGACATTTTGTAAAATCTTGTTCATTTATCGTATAATTTAAATCATGTTGCATAATAATACAAAAAAAATCATTGAAAAATTACTTTCTATTGTTTGTTCTCAAAAAATGCAAAAATATATTCAAAGCTTGCTTCAAGTATTTGAAAACATTGGGTTGTTTGGAGTAAATAAAACCAACACTTTACCATTTGTTCAAGAGCTGAAACCAGTATTTGTCAAGAAAAACATAATTTCTGCATGTTGTGATTGTGGATTATGCAATATTATGATTGTGGATCATGGATTAATTTTAATCACAATTTTGATAAAACATATTTCTCATCAAAAAATACCAAAATACATTTTCTTTGAGTCGAATGATTTTTTACATGCAGTCAAGCTGCTAATTGATCTTCACACTTATTTTAACCATTAATGTTGTTGTCCTTTACAATTTTGTTGCATAATATTAATTAAAATCAAGATCATAACAATTTTCAATAAATTTAAAATTTCCCGGGAATCCCCGGGATTTTCCGAAAAAATGGCTGAAAATTTCTCGTTTCCCGGAAAATTAGTAACCCTGGGAAATGAGATGCTCTATACGAGCTGCTAAAAAATATTTTCATTCGTCACAAAAAAAAAAAAAACAATTTAACAGCGAAAATTGCAGTCAACGTCAATCCATCACAATCCTGATTCCAGTGCAACCGTAATGGCTTACATAACCTCCTTCGCACATCAAACCACTTCCTCATCAACACACACATGGACGGAATCAAATCCCCAACGTCTCACCTCAACCGGATGCGTTCGTCCGCCCCGGGCACGTCTATAACCGGTGCCATGTAGTTGAAGGCTTCCACCTGGACCGTGTAGGTGGCACTGCTGCACAGTTTGACACTGTTCGGGTCCAGCTCGTACTCGTCGCCTCGGTCACAGGCCTGAATTTCCCCCGGGAGCATGTTCAGAGAAGGAAGATAAAAAAAAAGAGAAGTAGAAATTCAGTCAGTCGAAGATAGGTATATTCCGTTTCAATTACAGAAAGCATAAAAAAGAAAGGAACAGGAAGCTAGTGCAGCATATTCCTAACCTCAATTTGCACCGCCCACGTGCCGTAAAAGCCTTTCAGGTTCCGGCCGGTTCGGAAGTGTGCAGTGTAGTCGTCCCGTTGTTCCACCGTGAACAGTGAGTCAATGGTGGCAGCCGGGTCGTCGCCGTTGATGGTTGACCCCTGGGAACTGTCGTCAGCTGTGGGAAGCAAGTGCCGGAGAAGAAGATTAGAAATGAGAAATGTGCAATGAAAGTTGATTAAAATGCTATCAACTATGTGGATGTGCAGATAAAGGCAAAGGCAAAGGACAATGGCAATGACAGAGGAGACACTCTGGGTCGGGTCTTAGGAAGAATAGTCGGTTACATAGCAGTTGTGAGCTGACGATTGCAGTCTTGTTCCAAGAACCCTTTTACTGGCTAACAAGGTGTGACAGATTGAAACCTATTGAGAATGATTTGTCTGTGCATCATCTGGATCGAAAGTCACAATGTATAAAGGAAATGGTTAGATAAGCAATAATCTGAAGCAATGAATAAATCTGATAAAACCCTTTAAACTGCGTTTTCTTTACGATATGGGTGGATAGACAGCTAGCTCGCGTTATATACAACACTTTAGCTTCTGAAGCGTTTATTTTCGACCGTTTGAACAAGATTGACCGCTTGAACTTGCACATTTTCTCCTATACTCCTATACTGGCCCTGATTGCATAAATGTCCCACATGTATTTTCATCGCTTTTGAGTTATTGATGCTGTTTGGTTCAAACTCGTATCGTCACCATCGTGCTAACTTGTCGTACGTGCATTTTGGGCCAAATTGCCTCACCTTTTGACCTTCACAGATCCCCAAAATTCGATTTCAATCCTGAGCTATTCAACAAAAACCGAAAAAACTCCGTGCATGTTTGTCACTTTACATATGAAAGTAGTTTCAATCTTGTCGTGCTATCTTGTCACTCTATGAAATTTGATGTAAGTGCGACAAAAGGCCAAAGGGATTTCAGGCCAGGAAAGTCAGGATGCGTTTGTCGCACGTACAAGCTAGACTACCGTAAACAGTCGTAATTATAACTCGGGACTCCAGCAACCAACTTCAACCAAACTTTGGGACAATGCACAGAATGGTGAGCCAAACAAAACGTGTTTGTTATTGTTTACATAGCGTGCTCTCGTTTTTGAATATTCAAGGTCAAACATTAAAACGCGTTTTTCTCGGAACGTCAAAATGGCTGGTGCGACAAGATAGCACGACGACGTCGGTATGCTCTTTCAGGAGCACCTACAACATCCATCCAGTACTTTGTTCTAGAAATTAGAGTTTTTTCTTGAAATATTTTGAACTGTCAAACAGTGATCACACAAAAAACTGTGGTAGAAAAGTATCCTTTTTTGTATCATTTTTTGATAGAGCGTCCAATTTCCCGTCCCGGGAAAAAAATTCCCGGGAAATCCCGGGAATTCCCGGAAAAAAATATTTCCCGTTTCCCGGGAAATTTGTAAATTTCCCGGGAATTCCCGAAATGCAAGCGGAGGTATGCATTTTCCTACCTTTCTGCACCATTGTTTTGAAATTATACAAAAAATAATAATTATTAAACTTGATTTATTTTATTCATTGCAATCTACTGTTCATATTGAACTAATTAGTTTGTCTGTAAATTTCATGTTAAGGTTTACTTCAGATAATATTTATTTTTGAATTGAATTTGAATTGACATAATTAAATTTTTCAAAAAGGGTTCTGTGAGACGAATTTGTTTAAAAGTATTCGAGAAATTACAGTTTGAAGTTATAAATTTATGAAGCACGTGAGCTACCAAGGGCGTAAGAGGGTTAAATATAAAAATATCGATTAATTTCAACCACTTCTACACTTAACTTAACTTAACTTAACTTAACTTAACAAAAATCATACCATAAATGAAACCATGAAAAATCGTTAAAAAACAAATGCGTATAATATGGAATCAACCCAAAGAATGCAACCATATTTTCAAAACTCGCTTCATATATTTGAAAACTTTGAGTTGTGGTTTCATGAAATAGTGTTTCAAGTTAAAAAGCGCCAGAAATTAGATTTTTAAGGCAAATTCAATGATTATCTATTTATTCACATGTAGAAAATACTTATTCTGTTAGAAGTTATTTGTCATGATAAACAATATTTCTGCATGATTTTTTTTTTCATTTCAATTTATGGTCACTGAGAAAGCTTTAAAAGCAATTGTATGGTTCCATAGATTTTTACTGTTCAAACAATTTGATTAAAAAATACTACTTCTCAACAAAAAAATCTGTTTTTTTTTTCGATTTGGTACGATTTAAAGACAGCCTAAAAAATTATAAAATTTGTATATTTTCTCAAAGCTGGATGATTTTTTTACAAGCAGTCAAGCAATTAATTGATCCTAATACTTATTTTGATCATTAAAGTTGCTGTTCTATACAAATGTGTTGCAAAATATTGATCAGAAACAGGATCAGAATGATTTTCGTTGAATTTCAAATTTCCCGGGAATTCCCGGGATTTCCCGGGAATTCCCGGGATTTCCCGGGAAATTTGTTGAAAATTTCCCGTTTCCCGGGAATTTTGTAATCCCGGGAAATTGGACGCTCTATTTTTTGACAGTTCGACGCCAACGAATTAACGTCATGATTCGAAATCCTGACACTTAGTAGCATATCATTTTTGTTTTAGCTGGCAAAAATCATGTAATAAGATGAAAATGTAGAAATATCACTAAATATCATAAGCATGTAGTATAAACAGTCAGTTTAAGGAAAATGCATGCAAAATATATATTTTCTAACAATTTTTCATCATAATTTTGAAATTAAAATGACTTGTTGTGCTTCAAATTCCGGACACTGATAAGAGCTGATTCGAATTCCGGACACTTTTGCTTAAAAATTGCACGAATTTGGACTGAAATGTTAGTGAATGGCATTCTTTAGGCCTCAAATATGTTGTTACCATCAATACAATCAATATTCAATACACTCAACCCCCGGTGGTTGGTCACTTTTTCGTTTGACACTTTTTTAGTTTGTACCCCGTTGGTTGGTCAAAGTCAAACTAAAAAGTGACGAACTGTCACTTTTTACACGGCGCTCACGCACACTATCGAAACAAACGTTCAGTAGTGTGTGTGAACTCCGTGTAAGAAGGGTGTCAAACTAAAAAGTGACCCCGTTCGTTTGACAACAGTTGGTGTCAAACCAACGGGGTTTGAGTGTATAACAATTTGCTAGATTTTCAGGAAATAAAAACCATACATTTCTGCTTTGCCTTCCCGGTGCTTCAGACGTCTATGAAATATTTCAGTGAAATGTTTCACTTTTTTGGTAAACTTATAATTTACGTTTATTCAACTGTATTGTCATTAACGTTTGAACGCTGTTAACCAACTTTCAATGAAAGTTGATGTTAGAATTCATCAAATAACACAGTTTTGGCATTTATAATGCGAACTTATATCCTAATAATTGATAAAACAAGATGAGCTGTCCGGGTTTCGAAGCGTCCGGGAATTCGAATCATGACGTTATTTCAAAACAAATTTACCGCGGTAACCAAAATTAAACTAACAACGCAACTTAGGAGGAAATATGAGACATTTCGTGCTTTCCATTTCATTAGGGCACACAACTTTTGTAAACAAGAGTGTATCCCTCTCCCACCTTATGCAAACTGTCATTTGAGTGAAAGGGATACACTACTGTTTACAATAGTTTTGTGCCGTTTTGAAATGATAGCTCCATTTATGCGAACATGGGCAGTATATCGCAATGAAATTATTTTTATTGATTTATTTTTGGTACTGGTTAGAACCTGGGTGCTGGATAGTGGTTCGCAAAACGGCCTCAATTTTGAACTGTCAAAGTGGAACCAATTTACTGTTACCCAAAAGTAGAGAGCAGAGCTGAAAATGTCAGGGGTCCTGACTCGAAAATCGGTGACGCTGACTCGAATTTTTGAGATCCATTCACTAAACCGCAAAACCGTGACATAAACAAACCCGACTCAGTCGTGAGTGCCCTAACTCACTGAGCAGCTGCAATGCGAGGCAGTAGTCGACCAACGCTCATTCGACGTTGCACGCACACACATAAAGAAACAAGTTTTTACACAAAAAGTTGGTATTTATGCGTGGAAATGTAATTTTGAATATAAGTTATGGTTGTTTTAAGTGTTTTGCACAGTCTAGAACCATTCAATTGTTTAAAAATGGTCAAAATAGTGTTTAGAGAGGATTTTACGAGTCAGTCATACGACACGAATTGAGTGAGTGTAGCTCATTTTTTCACGTCTCTCATTCTCCAGCAGCCGACCGGCACGAGTCAGGCGGCAGTGGTTGAACGGACACAGTAGGCTTACAGTCAGATGCTAGCAGTGAACTGACATTTTGGTTTGCTTCATGTGTACGCTGGGTTGGAAACATTTTGCAGGCCTGGTAGAGAGCATTGTTATCGATCAATAAAAATTGTTTTTTTTTTTTGCTGGAATGAAAAATGTATGACTTTTGAGGACCTGGAGTTGAAGTCTGGAGTTTTTTTTTGAAAAGGTCCAATAAACCAAAATCAGTTTTTGCTTTTTGGGTGTTTTTGAAACCGCCTTGAGTCAGGAGTATTGAAAAACACCCAAAATACAAAAACTAAAATTTTGGTTTATTGGACCTTTTCAAAAAAACACCAGAAGTCAAGAAATCTTAAGAAAGTTAAAGGCGAGATCGTCAATTTTATAATTATGAATGGAAATTGTTTATGGAGTCGATGCGGTAGTATTCATCCAGAAGCTGTCTTTATTGTTTGATTCCGTTTAAAAACCTACTGGTTTAGTGAAAATCTTCTCTGCTTGTTGAATCAGTTTCGCTAGAATAAGTGATGTTTATTAGCTGGACCAGGAAGAGCTGCAGGATTCCAAAATCAGCCAAGGAATTTATCTTTGACATCGCAGAATGACACTCTCGCCGCAATTTTTCGTTACCCGTAAAAAAGAAAAACCTCTTCTAACCAATAGAAACTTGAAAACACACAATTTTCCAGCAAAAAAATGACAAAAACTAGACAAAATAAAACACATACTACTGATTATAAAAAAGGTCATATACCAGTAAGAAAAAAGTCATGCTTGTGCTTGAACAGCCTCCTACTTTGTAGATGTAAACAAAGTGGGATCATTCGAAAATGCACGCACACACATAAAGAGAGCATTCTCTTTTCATCACCCAGCTTTTTCATAACAACGAAAGATTTTTGTGGAGTTAAGAAAATCAAGGTTTGTTTCAACGCAAAATCGGCGTTGATTATATTCAACAAAAATTTTGTTGAATCAAACCTCGTACAGGCAGATTCTACAAAATATTTTTCTGCGTGTACACATTTTGTTGGTCTGAGTCTGTTCTAACCGAAACCAACCAGAAAAATCAAATTATTGTGCTCCAACACGGTTAAAACTGCTGTCCCAATTCACCCCATGTGTCCCGATCGACCCCAGTTTACGGTTCATTAATTTACGTCAGTTTGTCTATGATTCCATAAACCTGATTACAAGCAAAACAATGCCAAAGGGCCGTTGTGGGTTTGTAAACAAAGAGTGTGTCCTGCTCACGCTAGAGGATGTTTACATCTGGCATGAAAGGGATACACTCTTTGTTTACAAACCCACAACGGCCCTTTGGCATTGTTTTGCTAGATTTAAAACAACTGGCAAAAATAACCCTTTGCTCAATTTAATTTAACAAACTCGCAATCTCTTTCAGATCAAAAGTGCGAAAGCATAAAAAACTTTGTTAGTGCGGATATTACTCTGTGTCGCTATAAATCTAACACACATGAGAAACGAGAATCGTAGGTCTTCTTTGAAAATTTGACATTCCTTTGAGTACGTACAAAATGCACCGCAAAAAGCTAAAAATCTGCTACTTGCTACCGAGAGCTTGTATTTCGTGTAGATACGCGCTAACAGTATGATCATAGACTCATTACCAAGACCTAACAAAAAAATATTTTTTGCAAACACTTATTTGGAAGTAAATATTGCCGTTTATCACAAAATGCATTCATTTAAATGTAAGATAATCAGTTTTAATTATGTGATGCCAGTTTGTAGTAAGGACCGATCTCTGTAAACTCAAGCTCAGTCTTGCACATGTACAAAATCGTGCTCCCGGAAGTCCAGGAAATGGAGCAAAGAAAAACTTTTTGGCTTTGATAAATCAGAGCTTGAATCGGAGCGAGTTTACGAAGTGTGCTGTACACGTGTACGTTGCGAATCAGCAAATTGAATCCCCCGGTGAATGTCACAGACAATTTGACGATGACAATTTTTGCTGTTAAAGTTACAGCAGAGCTCGCTGGTATTGCCAATGTCGACGTCGACAGTGAATTGCCCCGACGTTTGCGGGCAAGATTTGTCCGCACTTCGGGAACAGAAATCTGGTCCAATGTGCCTCTGTGTCCAGGTATATCAACAAAAGTTTCCAGGGAGTTCGTGCCACCCGGATCGGGCATGACTTGGCTGTGACGAGAAAGCTCGGTCCGACTGTTAGTGGAGAAACCTTACCCATGGTAAAACCATGAATCGTTGACAAAACCGGAAACGAATCGGACAGAACTTGCACGACCATTCATTGTTGTGCGGCAAAATCGTGACTGGATTTTCGCGTAAACTCTCCGTATCCACTTCCGCAGAGGTCTGACAGCAGTCGGAACGATTTGTTGCCAGGAAGAAATGGGTAAAAGCTTGCAAGTGAGCGCACCCGTAGGAACGCAAAATGAATTTAAAGTGTAATTACAGCTGGTGCGATGAATTTTCCATCTTCAATAGCTTTTGAACGAGTTGAAACCATTCAAAATAAAATTCTCACAACCTCGAAAAGCACTTTAGTTTGTCTAGTTGAATAGATTTTAACAGAAACAGTGAGTTTATCGGTTTGATGGAAAGGTACATTTTAAGCGGAATTGTTGTATTATGCAGATCCCTGAATCTGGCAACACGGTTAGGAAACACACCAACACACTCACACACTGACACACTCGTAGAGCACAGACGCCGTTCGGGCAGTTGATAAAAGTACATTGTCGAGTTCAGACCGCTGTTAATAAACGCTAACTTAATCGTACTTTTTAAGTGTTTTAATAACACCAGAACATGGTGTCAGAAGTGCGTGAACTCTGAGAGACATTTCCGGCGTCGTCTATATCGCGGAAAGTGTTGATTTTTTCATAAAAAAGCGAAAAAGTTTTCGCGTCGAAGTTCGCGTCGTTTTTTGGTTTTCGTACCGCCATTTTGTTTTCGCGAAGTGAACATCCTCGTAAAATGGATGCTGACCAGTTGAAGCAGCTGATGGACCATCAGATGAAGATGGTGGAGGAGATGATTAAAGGAATGTCGACGGCGAATGCCCAAATGGTGGCCCTCGCCGTAACCCGAGCCACGGCCGCAGCGAACGTTCCAGCGCAATCATCTCAAGTTCCTCTGCCCTCACCGCTTGTGCTCGAGGGTGACATGGAGGAGAACATGGATTTTTTCGAGAAAAGCTGGAACAATTACGTAAAGGCAACACGGATGGATAAGTGGCCAGCCACCGACGACCAGCAGAAGGTTAGCTTCCTGTTGTCGGTGATCGGTGAGCAAGCGAGGAAGAAATTCTTCAACTTCGAGCTCACGGTAGATCAAAGCGCCACACCACAAAACGCTTTGACCGCGATTCGAGCCAAGGTAACTCCGAAGCGGAATATCATCCTGGACCGGCTTGAGTTCTTTTCCGCGACACAAACGTCACGGGAAACAACGGACGATTTTTTGACCCGACTCAAGACGCTGGCACAAATGTCCAAGCTCGGAGATCAAACCAACAGTCTTGTCACGTACAAACTTGTTACTGCCAACAAATGGCCCCAGATCCGCTCAAAGATGTTGGCCATCCCAGACATAACCCTCGACAAAGCAGTGGACATGTGCCGGGCGGAAGAGATCACCGCAAGGCGCAGCCTGGAGCTGGCGATGTTGCCGCCGGAATCCGACGTAAAGAAGATCGGCAGGAAGAAGGTCCAGTCCAAGGCTAAACAATTTCGGTGCAAATTCTGCGGTGACGCCCATGAGTTCGTGAAAGGTGCTTGTCCGGCCTTCGGCAAAAAGTGCAATCGTTGCAAGGGCCGCAACCATTTCGAGAAGGTGTGCAAGCAGAAGTCCAAGCCAAGCCGAAAGAGCTCGAAGCGCGTGAAGGAGATCAAGGATGACAGCAGCGGGACGGAGGAGTACAGTTCTCACGACGACGCCTCATCGGAGGACAGCGAGGAGGAAGAGTACGAGATCGGAAAAATTTTCGACGACTCCGACCGCGGAGGAAGTGTTTGTGCCGAGCTGGAAGTGAAGTTGAACAAAAAATGGAAGAAAATCGTATGTGAACTAGACACCGGCGCAAACACGAGCCTTGTTGGATATGACTATCTAGTGAAACAAGTGAAAGAAGATAAACCAGTGTTGTTGCCATCAAAGTTGCGACTGCAGAGCTTCGGTGGGAATCCCATCAAAGTTCTGGGTCAAGTGAAAGTGCCAAGCCGTCGAAAAGGACGCAAATACAAAGTAGTGCTGCAAGTGGTTGAAGGAAGCCATCGACCACTGCTCTCGGCCAAGGCCTCGAGAGTGCTGGGATTCGTGCGTTTCTGCAAAGCCGTATCCTTCGGTGGTCCAAACCCGGCTTTCCCCCCTTCGGATTTGCTTAACATCTACCGCGTGGAAGCCCAAAGACTCGCAGACAGCCACAAAGACCTGTTCAACGGCTACGGCAAGTTCGACGGCGAGATTTCGCTGGAGGTTGATGACTCGGTAGCCCCGTCGATCCAGCCGCCACGCCGAGTCCCCATCGCATTACGCGGTAAGATGAAGCACGAGTTGGAAGTCATGGAGCGAGATGGAATCATCACCAAGGAGTCGGCCCACACGGACTGGGTCAGCAACATACTCATCGTGCAGCGCGGTGATCCAAACTCGCCGAGCGTTCGCGTGTGCCTGGACCCAGTGCCGTTGAACAAAGCTCTGAAGAGACCGCACTTGCAGTTCGTCACACTGGATGAAATCCTTCCGGAACTCGGAAAGGCCCGGGTTTTCTCGACGGTTGACGCCAAAAAAGGGTTTTGGCACATCGTGTTGGACGAAAAGAGCAGCAAGCTAACGACATTCTGGACGCCTTTTGGGCGCTATCGCTGGATACGCATGCCCTTTGGCATAGCACCGGCTCCGGAGATATTCCAAATGAAACTTCAAGGAACAATCCAGGGTCTGGACGGCGTCGAATGTATTGCGGACGACATTCTCGTCTATGGGACCGGAAACACGATGGAGGAGGCACTCATCAACCACAACGAACGCCTCAAGAAGCTCTTCCGCAGACTCGAGGAGCACCACGTTAAGCTTAACCGAGAAAAGCTGAAGCTGTGCCAAACGTCCGTTAAGTTCTACGGGCATGTTCTAACCGACCAGGGACTGAAGCCGGACGAGAGCAAGATTTCGACGATTCGCAAGTACCCAACGCCGACCAACAGGAAGGAGGTCCACAGGTTCGTCGGGATGGTGAACTATCTCAGCAAATTTATTCCGAACCTCAGCGCGAATCTCACCAACCTGCGAAAGCTTATCGTCGAATCACAACCCTGGAAGTGGACAAGCGCAGAAGCGGACGAGTTCGATCGTGTGAAGTCGCTGGTTTCAGACATCGGCACGCTCTCTTACTACGACGTGAGCCAGCCGATCACCATCGAATGCGATGCAAGTTGTTTCGGGCTGGGTGCTGCCGTTTACCAAAACAACGGTGTCATCGCCTACGCGTCGCGCACGCTGACGGACACCGAACGGAATTACGCGCAGATTGAGAAGGAGCTGTTGGCGATCCTGTTTGCTTGCATCCGTTTCGACCAACTCATCGTAGGCAACCCGCAAGCAACAGTGAAGACGGACCACAAGCCGCTGATCACCATCTTTAACAAGCCGTTGCTCTCCGCGCCGAAACGACTCCAGCACATGCTGCTGAACCTGCAGCGTTACCGTCTCTCGATTGTCTTTGTCACGGGCAAAGAAAATGTAGTCGCTGATGCACTATCACGCGCCCCGGAACCAAAGGATCGTTTGCAGGAGGAGAATAAGAAGTGGAACATCTACAAGGTGTTCAAGGAACTCGAGAACGTGGAGATGAGTAACTTCCTGAGCGTTTCGGATAGTCGATTGAGCGAGATAATGGAAGAGACCGAGAAAGACCCGTCGATGCAGCAGGTCATCGAATTTGTGCAGCGTGGATGGCCAGCATCTGCCGACCGAGTCTCGGAAAACGTTAAAGTTTATTACGGCTACCGCGAGGAACTTTCCACGCAGAACGGTCTTGTCTTCCGTGGTGACCGCATCCTCGTCCCGCACATTCTCCGTCGCAAGCTGGTGGACAGCTGTCACGTGAGCCACAACGGCGTCGAAGCCACCCTCAAGCTCGCCCGTGCTAACCTCTTCTGGCCGGGAATGAGCTCCCAGATCAAAGAGGTCGTAGCACGCTGCAACGTGTGTGCCAAATTCGCCGCTTCTCAGCAGAATCCGCCCATGAAGAGCCACAGCATTCCGGTCCACCCGTTCCAGATGATATCGATGGACGTATTCTTCGCGGAGTATCAAGGACACAAGCGAAATTTCCTGGTCACGGTGGATCACTACTCCGACTTCTTCGAGGTCGACTTGCTGAAGGACCTTACGCCGCAATCCGTCATTGCGGCCTGTCAGCAAAACTTCGCGCGGCACGGCACACCCCAAAGAGTGTTGACGGACAATGGCACCAACTTCGTCAACCGACAAATGGTGAAATTTGCGAAAGACTGGGATTTTGAACTCGTGACTTCAGCACCACACCACCAGCAGGCGAACGGGAAGTCCGAAGCTGCAGTAAAAATCGCCAAACGCTTGCTGATGAAGGCCAACGAAACAGGGACAGATTTCTGGTACGCGCTGCTCCACTGGAGAAACATCCCCAACAAGATTGGGTCAAGCCCATCTGCGCGATTGTTTTCCCGTGCTACAAGGTGTGGCGTTCCCAGCTCGATCAATAATCTGCTGCCGAAGGTGGTGGAAAGCGTCCCGGAAGCTATCGAGCGGAACAGAAAGAAGATAAAGTTCCAGTACGACAAGAAGGCGCGGGTTTTACCTGAGTTGACGACCGGATCTCCAGTGTTCGTCCAGCTTAATCCGGAAACATCCAAGGTTTGGACTCCTGGTACAATCGCCAACCGGATGAATGATCGCAGCTACTGTGTCGACGTTGCCGGCAAGGAGTACCGGCGCAGCCTCGTCCACATAAAACCACGTCAAGAACATGCAACGACACCCGTCCGGAGCGGAACACCTGTTCCTGAATCGCTGCCGGAAAGTGGATCGAATTCTGCAGCAGCAGACTTTCCTGCGATCACACCGAGTTGTCAAATGGATGAATTTACTGGAGAGAACTCGCCGCCTGCTGCGATGCCGCAATCGCCGCCGCTGATGGTTTCAGCGCCTGCCGCGACAACACGAGGAGCGGTGCGTGGAACGGAGAGCAAGGATAACCACGTGGGCACTCCAGGAATTACACGACCGAGACGAGAGACCAGGATTCCAGCGAAGCTGAAGGATTTTATTTTGCACTAGCGTAACTTTTACTTTTCACTGTGGAGAGGATGTTGTATTATGCAGATCCCTGAATCTGGCAACACGGTTAGGAAACACACCAACACACTCACACACTGACACACTCGTAGAGCACAGACGCCGTTCGGGCAGTTGATAAAAGTACATTGTCGAGTTCAGACCGCTGTTAATAAACGCTAACTTAATCGTACTTTTTAAGTGTTTTAATAACACCAGAACAGGAATGATTTGCCGGACGAAGTGTTGCATGTCACGATGTCACTTTGACTGAATTTAAAAAGGTAAATATTAGGATGTAACAAACATGACTTTTTTGCTGGCATTAAATGGCTTATTCCGGAGGGCGTACTGAGCCCAAATCCCAAATATGAAGTTGATTGGTCTTATCAGGATCTGGTGCTATGCATTTGAATATGAATTGGGATTTAACTCGTGAAAAGAGATTTAAAAAATAGGAACTTTGGCCACAAAAGCGTTTATCCTAAACATCGCTAGATGTCAATTAATCAGGTCCGCGTCGCACGTTGTCAATAATTGAAGATCTTTACCGAGCTCCACCGTGCTCAAAACTTCAATGTTAAATATACTATTGCAAGAAGCCCCAACAATTTACATTATTGAAAAAATCTTTTTCGCGGGTTTAATACCTTTAAATTTTAAATGCAAAGCGCCAGCTCCTGTTAAATCTAACCTTCCTTCAAAAAATAGCATCGTGAGCTACAACCTACCTGCACTGATCTGCAAAATCCTGTAATTAATCTTGGCATTTGGTGTCTCCCGATCGTCCCGATCGGTAGCTTCGAAGACATCCACGATCGCAACCCCTTCGGCGGTATTCTCGGACAGCTTCAGTTCACCGTGCACCGGAAGTTCTGGCCTGTTGTCGTTGACGTCCAACAGCACCAGCGTAAACGTCGTGTCGTCCGAATTTCGTCGACCCGAGCTGTTTGGGTTGTCGATCGCAATCACCTTGATCTGATGCTGGGCGGGACCTGCGTCACGATCTAGCTTCTCCCCGTTGGGCCGTACTCGAACTAAAGCGATATTGATCATTCGATCGTCTACCTTTTCTTGCTCTCGAACTATGTCAAAGTAGCGTTGCAGCTCTGGATAAGTCCGTAAATCAAGCTCAAAAGCCGCAGTGTGGAACGGTTCGTCACGGTCAAGATCTTTCGCTCTCAACCGCTGGATCTCGGTTTCAACCGGAGGTTTCTCCAAAATTCGAATAATTTGATCATCGGGTACACTAAACAGAGGATTTTGGTTGTTGGTGTCGGTGATTTTGACCGAGACTTGCCCACTTGCTGTGAATTCGCCATCGGTTATGGTGATGTCAAGCGGGATGTCCGCCGTGATCGGATCGTCGCAGTTGATTGGATTGGTTTCGGTTGCGTTCACCGACAAAAGTCCGGTAAGTGGGTCGATCGATATCCACCCTGCATGATTGGGGTTGGTAGCCCTGAAGAAAACGAAAAAAAAAAATCTACCACTGCTGAAAAGACTGACCATCTGACAGTTACCTCAGTGAGTACGTAATTTGATTGTACAATGGTCCATCCTTATCGATTGCGGCGATCGACCCAACGATCGAACCTGCTGTAGCCTCTTCCAGCACGAAGCGCTCGTCAGTGAGCGTGCTGTCAACGAATTCTGGAGCATTATCATTCACGTCATCAATCTGGATGACCAGCAGCGTTTCGGTATCACCGGGAGGAATCTCCTGCTTCATATCCACTAGCTTGATGTTCAAGAACAGTGTTTCATACGCTTCGTAGTCAAGCTTTTGGTTAATCGTGGCCTGATCATAGTCCGGATTTACCACCAGTTTCCCCACGACATGGTTTGGATTTGTCCGATCTACTTGAAAGACTAGACAACCCTCAAAGATCGTGAATGAGACAGTCGCTCCGGTTTTAACCGCGTAACTTTTTTCCCAGTCTATGCTGAACACCAGTTCAGCGCTAGAGTCCGGGTCGGTACCGATTATGGTTGCGTCTTCCCCAGCAATGCTGGCCACAGTTCCGGGTGCGGAGTTTTCTTCGATATGTATACTTCCACGAGGCTAGAAAAGACACAGATTGATCATTTGTTCTACTAACAGTTCTAACGATCATACCAACACTATTGATGGTGGTTTGTTATTGACGTCTAGCACGGTGATAATTAGTTGTGCAAACACATGATGAATTTGTTCGTTCTTCTCGGTTTGCAACGTATCGGAAGCTTGCAGCTGCACTACCACCTCGCTGGCGATATCCCAGTCGAACACATCGTTCCGGTTGGTGCTGATAAGAAAGCTGTACTGCTTGTCCACCGTACTTTCAAGCTTGGTTACGTTCAGATCTCGTCGAATATTGCTGAGAATTTCAAGTTCAACGCTGTCCTCGATGTCACGATCCGTCACGTGAACCGTCACCAGTTGATACCCTTCTTCGACAGTTTCCCTGCAGCTTATCCTGTAGGTATCTAGCTCGAACTGCGGAACCTCGTCGTTCCAGTTGAGCAGCTCGATGTTCAGCACCTGCACGGTCGTGTGCACCTCCTCCTTGGCAGTGACGAGCAGGTCGAACTGTTGACGAGCAAGTACTTCGTAGTCAAGTTCCGCGGGATTCACCACGGTTAACGTGAAGTTGACCCGCTGGTATCCACTTCGGGGAGTAATGCTGAACGAGCTGACGTCCTCCAGCAGCTCGTTAGAGACCCGTTCCTGCAGGCCCACGCTGTAGGTTGCGTGGGGACCCTAACATAAGAAAATAGTTATCAAACCTATCACTTTAGGCTACAGGCATTGAAGAGACTTACCAGATCGAGGTCGTCGATCGTGAACTGTTCAAAGTCCAGCTCCATCGGGGTGTTCTCCCAGAACTTCAGTTGGGTCGGTTCAACGGAGAAAACGGGTGGGCTATCGTTCAAATCGTTCAAGATGATAGCTCCAACATTGCTCTCGTTGAATTCGCGGTTGTGGCACTTGTAGGCCCAAATCTAACACAAACATATGGCAGTTTTATTAAGTGGCATTGGTCGCAAGACAAACCTTACCGTGAATTGATAGAACTCGTTCTGCTCGTGATCTCGATTGATCGGTTTTACATTCAGTTCGCCCGTCTCCCTACCAATACTGAAATATTCCGCATCTGCAAAAAAGGTTTGTTACGGACCAATCTATAGACAAATCAACCTAAAACTTACACTTTTCCTGTTCGGTCACTATTTCGTAACATATTGGTCTACCAAGGCCAGTGTCACCGTCGATAGCTTGCACAATCGTTGAGTACGGCGATTTTTCATCTATGCGCTGCGTCGTGAACGGTCTTGTGAATACAGGATCGCGGCTTTCAACGTTAATCACCTGAACCACTATGTTCTGGGTGGCTGTGTGCGTTCGATTTAGGTCGTAGACCGTAACCAGGAAGCTGTACACGGCATTCTGCGTGTAGTCAAGCTTTTTGAGAACTCTAAAATTGTGAAAAATAGATTAAATCTGACAGCTTGCCTAAATCGATAAAGAACACTAACTTCAGTTTAAACTTCTTGTTGTAGTTGTCACCTCCACTAACCACTTCTTCAAACTTGAACAGTTCCGCGTTAGTTTCGGGTAGGTCAAACCCCACCGCGTTGGTGTCATTCCCCAGAATTCCATTTGTGACGAAACCATCCGCGTGAAACACTGTGTACTCACAGTTGGACAAGTAGTTCTCCAAACCTTCATCCACGGAACAGGGACCGGCACTAGACATAACAGGCACGTTGTCCAGGATGTTGATAAGATCGATTGCTAAAAAGATCTGGGAATTTCCGACTGATAAGTACACCATAGATGTCCGGTGGGCCGCGACCTCGTAATTCATTTTGTTGTTGATCACAATGAAGTGCTTGCCACCTTCAAGATGAAGCACAGCACCAGTTTGACCGGAGTTAGTGATTTTGATGTCCGCTTCTGGTCCATGATAATTGAGTTCGACCAGTTTGAAGGGCACGACCATTTCTTCCCACATAGAGACGCGTAATTCCGTGGAAAGAGGATCGTAGCCTAGAAAGGAAACTTTTTCTGCATCCACAGGGATTGCGTATGGTTGCTGCCATGTTCCCGGAGGGTCTTGAGCAAAGACGAGAGACGGAAGCAGGAGTAGAAGTAGCCACTGAAAAGAGAGTTATTTAAATCCGTATTACTCAAACTAGAGACATTTACCCTAAATTACTGTTTTCTGTCGTCTAATGCAACCGAAAACAAGCCCAATTTTCAAGTACTGTTGTGGTCAACCAATTAAACGTGATAAGATAAGTTCCTGCAGGTCGAACATCAAAGCAATGACAGCCTTTTCATCGAACCCCCGTTGTAACCACAAATGGCCAACGCTTGTCGTCCTCGTCGGCAGATAATGATGGTGTGCTTAGCGAAAGTGTTGGTCTGGGTGTAATTTTGTCCTGATTACAAGCCCAGATCCGTGCTACTTCTGACGGCGGACATTAGTCAGCCGTCCGGGAATGTCTTGTTTGTAGCGAATGATTGGCATCCGGCCATGAGTGGTGGTTGCGCGCTGATTGAGGACGTACCTCAATTGAGAGGGTTATCGATTGGTGTGTGAGTTTCTCTGATGAAGGAATTAAATTTACTCACGAACAGAAGACGCATGGTTTACAATAGTAAAATGCAATTTCATCACGACTTTCTCATTGATGCATGGAGTGCAGGGCAGCATAGGATGCAACAATAATGTTGTCTGCATTCGGCAGCTACAACATTTTTTTGTAACCTTTTCGGGCTTTAAACAACGCTCAAAAAGTTGGGAACGATTGGTTTTGCCGTTACTTTGGGTTATGAAACTAAATTTTATATAAAAAACTTATTTTGCTGATTTTTTTGCTTTTTTAAGAAGCGTTTTGTAGTCATCTGCAAAGCAAGCCCGACTAGAAATTTGCAAAAAATATTCTCATGAAAAAGTGTTGAGAAACAAAATAATCAGGGCCTCATTTTAAGGATCTTTATTTTTTTAAAGTTTTAACGTTTATCGATCAAAATAAAAAAAAATCACAAAACTTTGTTCTCCTAAAAAATGGGTTCAAGCTACTGTGAATTAAGGTGTCATTAATTAGTTTTGAATTCATTCTGGAGAAAACCTGAATCATCGCTACTATAAGTTGTCTGAATCCTCTCTACAAAAATCAGGAAGGCAACTGCCGAACTCAATATTAAGCTGATCAATTTGGGTCAGGCCATTTTTTTTTGTTAAGAAAAATTATTAGTTTTTTGTTTTATTAAAAAAATGGTGAAATTTTATCAAAACTAAACATTTCTGCTGAACATAAATGATTAATCATTCGACCCCATAATCAAAAGGTAGCTAGCTTCAAATCCATTCAAACCATTGGTACCAAAAAATAAAAAAAAATATAAAAGTTGAAATTACAAGCCTAGGTTTCAACATATGGGGGAAAAAATTGTTTGAAAATGCATTTTACAGGCGTACAGTTGCTTTGCAATCATGAGTTTTAAAATATATTTTATAATAATATTTTTTTTATTGACGGAATTTTCTTTAAAAAAAAAACTTTTTGTGGGACTGTACATTGGTATTTCATGAAAAATTTAAATGTTTTCAAAGGAGTTCAAGCCTGCTAAATATGATTATAAACGCGGGAAATGCATTTTTACTGGTTTTCAGTTGATTAAACTTTAAAATATAAAAAAATATTAAATTTATTTTTTTTGCCCCTGATTTATTTTTTTTTGTCCCCTGATTATTCAGGCCAACTTTGAAGGGGGTGGAGGGGGGGCAAATAAACTTTGAAAAATATTTTGTGATAAGGGAAAGTGGGGCAAGTGTAACAAGCTAAGGAAAAGCTCGTTATAACCCATTAAAAACGTAAAAAAATCTGTCGGATTTTTTATAATCATCTTATTCCAGGTCGTGACTAGGAAAATTTGATAAGACAATTTAAAAAAAAAATCCTGTTTTTTATGTAAAAATCGGTTTTGAAGTTTTTGATTTTCCGTACGTTCTAATCAACTAGTGGGGCAAAACGAACAACCCGTTGGGGCAAGAGAAACAATTCATGAAACAACATGTTAATTTGCTAACAATTGAATTGTTATCACTTAGATACATGAGATCAGTATGTATTTAACACGTTTCTTTCATCTTTAGATTAAATAATAATATTTTACTAAAAATTTGATCGTTTTTACGAAAAAAAAATATTACTTAGATGATAAATAGTAAATTTTCATAATATTACTATATTATGTATGGACCATTTTTTTAAACAATTGATTATCAGTTTTTAAGTACTTTTATGTATTTATTTCCAATTTATGACACATTTTATGTTGATGCAGCAATTCGTATTTTTTCCGTGCTAAAATTTTTTAGTGAAAATCCATATGATACACTTGCCCCACCTGAACAAGATTTTTTAAAAGCTCTCAACAAAAATAACCAAAAGTTAAATCATACTTTATAATAAATGCAAGTCATTGGTAGGGACACTACTGATCTATATTGATCCGTTCCTTTGCCGTATGGGGCACCACAATTCGGTGACTAAGTGGCGGTTATTTGTCCATATAAGCCACTCAATAGGATGAACTATTCCAATGAACGAATGAACACGTGAGAGGACTATACTCTCGCAAAATATCACTTTCCTCACGTTTCTTTTCGTGAGGACTATCCCCTCGTTCTTTAACTTTGGGTGTACAGTACTTTTTGATTGCAAATTTTATTTTACATCGAAAAATGAAGTTAAAAAATTTTTGCGACCAAAATTTCGATTTTTTGAAAAAATCAGTATTGATTAAAAAATTCATAACTCGTTCAATGATTTTTTGCACAACCTGGAAATTTCTGAACAGTTGTCATTTTATGTCCTCTAAAACATATCAAAAAATTAAAAAATTAAAAATACACTCAGAACCACTAGCGTGCACAGGGTGGGGCAACATGGGGCAACTGCCCCACCATCCTCAGAAATTTGTTCTACATTTGGTCAGGGGGCGTCCACAAATGACGTATTTTTCAAAACGTGCATATTATTGCCCCAACTTCCTCAAAGAGCTGGGCACGCTAGTGCTCAGAACTGAGCATCGGCATACGAGAGAATAAAGAGCACGATTCGGTAGTAAAATGGTACTGTGTGCGGACTGAGAGGATAAATCCCGAAATTACCGAGAGTACTTTACACATGGGTTCATCTTCAAAAAAAGTTCATCTATAAAAAAAAGTACCGGTCCGAGACTCGAACCCAAGACCTTCGGCATATTGAACCGTGCCTTTGCCGTATGGGCCACCATGGTTCGGTGACAAAGTGGCGGTCATGTGTCCATATAAGCCACTCAATAGGATGAACTGTTCCAATGAACGAATGAACCCGCGAGAGTACTATACTCTCGCAAAATAGCACTTTCCTCACGTTTCTTTTCGTGAGGACTATCCCCTCGTTCTTTAACTTTGAGTGTAGGTAAAAAAGCGTTTTGATAAAATGAGCCTTAAAACGAACCCTAAACCCTTATTTTGCTCTTTCCAAATATTATAAGATAACAAAGGTTTTGAAAAAAACTTCATTAAATCTTATGCCCCGTGGCGTTTACGTCGTTTTGGCGGTTATGTGGTAGTAGAATCAGCTAATTGCATTGCTAACAACAATTCATCATACTGGAAATAATCAAAATTGTAAAAATTATGGCCGTACGAGCGATTGTACCTCTTGCGCCATATGGTCGTCTTGCCCCAAATTCCCCTAAATGCTGACAAAAGTTGATTTGTTTTGGATTTTATTACAATTTTACATAAAATCCCAAAATACGACCAAAAATCGATTTTTGATTTTTGTTTTTCAGCGTTTACAGATGCTAGATCTCTTCTTTCGAATGCAACCTGGGGCTTAAAATTTTGAGATATTTGAGTTTTAAGTTTGCACCTTTTTTCACTTAAATGGATGTAACTTTTGACCCCCACATTTACTTGACAAAAATTAAAAATGTTCATTTTTCAGAGCTTTGAAAATGCCTCGATTTTTGAGGGTTTGCTAAGATGATTTCTCACGTAAAATGATTCTCGCGTAGATTGCGGAATAAAATATTGGTGTCTTCGACAAAGTTTCTTGGATTGGCGAGCTCACAACTTTCGGCAAGACAAAACAAAAATCCCAAATATATTTCTAAAAGATAGATATTTAAAATTTCCCTAATCGTGAATCACCCTGATTTTGAACCAAATCAATTGTTGCCTTTTGCTATCAAAACTCCAAAACTACGCCATTTTTCGGATAATCCATTTTACACTTCATTTAGAGATCTAACTGTGCATTGGATTGTAAAATTAAGCTTATTGTTATGATAAAATTGCTCACAACGATAAAGCTTATTTTCCTGGGTACAATGACGCTTTGTACAACCGCAAAGGATTGAAAATGGATTTTTAAATCATTTTTTGAGCAAAAACATTCGCAGCTCTGTTGGACAGAAAAGGTTCTACTTGACTGCTGGCCCCAAGGGAACTATGGTTGATCCATCGAAAAAAATGTTAACTTGTCTATGTATTTTTTTTTTGCATTACAATGAAAAAAAGTGATCATAAATGGTTTTTAATCGTGTTTTTTTCGTTGTACTTACTAATTTTCATAGAGCTTTAGGACCCTATTAAGGCAGATGGATCAACCATGATCCCCTTGGAACGAGTTGTCAAGTGTAATGGTTTCTGTCAAGACGGGCCGCGAAGTTATTTTTTTAAATTGGACTAAGTTATATTTAAAATCCTTTGCGGTCGTACGAAGTTGCATTGCATGCAGAAAAAAAAATAATTGCTGATAAGTTAATTTGTGGTGCAACCTGCATATTTTTCGATTTAATAATTATTTTGATTGTTTTTGTGCGGTGAATTGCTATCAACAATCAACAATCGAAACTGTTGATTATTAAAAGAAGCTTCACTTTCGGCTCACGTTGACGCATCGACAACAAAAAACAAGCCCTGATAACCGATAAACTGTCAATATTCATTCAATGCAGATGACTCACGCCCGTCTGTTTGCGAATAATCTTATCGGCGTGACCATTTCCGCCGACGAGTGTAATCTGATCCGGGTGAATTCGATGTGATCTGTGGGCGCATATTCAACAAAAGCCGTCAACGCTCTACAGTTTTAATTATTTACAAAATTTGGGCAACAAATGTCCCGGTGACCCGGAACTAACAGCAAAGTCAACACGCAGCTCTCCTCTTACCGTCATCCGTTTCCGCCAGCACCGTTGTGGAGCTTCATTCATGATTTTTCATCCGTTAATTGAAATTTTGTGGCAGCTTTTCACCAATGTGCGAGATTTTAGCAATCCTTTTAGCAGTTGGTGATGCAGAATAGTGCATTCACACTTTACGGCTGGAACGATTTCGTTTGTTCACTGGGACCTCTTTTGGGTTTATAATTGCACTTCAAACTGGTTTTTGTAGCCTGGTTTGGTGTGTGGTGAAATCCTCCACTTGTTTGCAATGCCTTTTTGGATGTTTGGTTATGCTGTAAACATATTTTACGGGTCAAATTTTACACGAACTTGGACATTGAGTTCAATATTTGTTTCAAGTGAAATCAATGTTGCTTATTGAATTGAACAGTGTGATAAAATAAAAAATAAAGTGCATTAACACTATGATAGTCTCTGCTCTAGCCGAGATCGAGGGCCTTACAATAAAAATTTAAATTACATTTCACACTAGTTCTGCCGTTTTGCAATAATTAGTTTTTAAAGAGGTAAGATGTGGCAAAAAAAAATATTGCGGTAAAATACAGCTGGGAATTTTTTTCCAGCCTGTAACACTCAAAATTGAACTGTTATTTTCCTTGTTAAAATCGATCATTTTCTGATTTCCGAAATAAAAGGGACTTCTTTTTTTACACCTTGCTACATTTCAGTCACGAAGAACGACACTTTTTTCCTCTGCAGTTCTGAGATGTCTAATGATCGTCAACAATGTAAAAAGCATGAAAAACTACTATTGCTAAGAGAAATAAAAGATTTATGGAAATATCGTGAGCTCAGTATTCTTTGCACTGTAATTTAAGATGTTCTTCTTATTATGTTAATTCTTAAATAACTGATTAATTTTTCTTCAGGTTTTTCGTGCTTAAACTTTTCCATCTGATTGCACTATTATTCATTTTCTCGACCTTAATACTGATCGAATGCACTTTTCCCCACCACCCCCACTGACTTTTCAACAATCGATCAAAACGAATAAAAAAAACTAAGAATTTCAATTCGACGAACCGCTCTGCATACCGAACCTGCCAAAGTTTAATGCGCTATTGATGCAAAATGAGCTGGCGAGCCAATTTGGCTGAGTGTTCAATACGACGGCGATGATTCGCTATCGAACGTGAAGGATCTGGGCCTGATAAGGAAGAAAAAAAATGGAAAGAGATGGGAAACGGTGCCCTCCTCCATCCAGCGTCGATTGGTTTGATAAAACGGGCTTCGATTGGGCACTTGAAATTAGCTCGCTAGGGATGGTCAAATCAAACTGAGAATTCGTAGAATATCGGTGAGTTAACATCATCCGACTTTTACTGATGAGTTCCCAGCGTCCGTCAGCTTGCCGTGACTCAGTCGGTTTCCTGAGACCGCATGAGCACCCCTGAGTTCCACATCTTTTCTGCCAATGTGTATGTGTGTGTCTGTGCACTGATTGCCTTCTGTCAAATGATAAGATAACATGCCGCTGCCGGAGCTGCCATATGATGAGTGGCAAATAACAGCCGCGTGCACGCACAGAGTGGCACTTGGAGTACGAGAAGAAATTTTCGCCCGGAACATGGTACCGTTCTTCGATAAGGCTGGTGGGATGACGACGTTAACATGACTGAATGGTGATAATTAGAGCGATGATTCGCTGACATCCCTTCCCAGATTAAGGCGATTGAGGTTAGATCAAACTGATGAAATTGGACAACTTGATTGGGAAGATGAAAAGGATTAGTGTTTCGGTTGTCAGTGTCAGTTTCAGGTGTTGAAGTGTGGACAGGACGTTATCGGATCGAGTGTCACTAACAATTTTTAATTAAGATTTAAAAAAATGCAAAAAAAATATGATTAAAACTTGTACAATGGATTGATAACTATTTATAATACATTTTATAACGTTTATTGTTACATTTTTGATCAAAAAGGTCAGTTCTAGACTTTTATCAAATTTAAAATTTTCATAAATTCATTGATATTTTACAAATTTAAGGTAGGAACATAATAATGTGTACTTGCTTCAAAATGTTGAATGTTGGGCTTAAATTTTGCAATCAGCCTCTCTCCACCCTTTCCTCACGACCTTGACCAGAACCGAGGGACAAAAACATTAAATAAAATTTGTACCAGCCTTTTTTTCAATTTTTTCGCGTGTTCTAGGTCATTATGAACAACGTTTGTTCAACTAAAAGCTAATTATGAGCAACATTTTTTCGTAAGAAAAACTTTACTTCTCTTGCTTAGAGTTTTCCCTTATTCGTTTTAGTTTTATTATATACATGTATCTTGTTTAGTTTTTGTTTCAACTGATAATATCAGGCCTTTTCAATAAACTCCAATTTTTCGACTTTTTAAAGCCGTTTTCGTTTTAGTCGCGACTAATTGTTGAAACAAAATCTGAGCGATAACAAATGTTAAATGCACACATATTTTGATATAAAAGGAGGGAACATTAGTTAAAAATACGGCAAAAGTCGGCCCAATAAAAATATATGTAATTTTTAAGCAATTGCAAGTTAACATGAAACAAATCAAATCATCAAACCTAAGTTTATGAAAAATCAAGTGTTTTTCTTTTTAAGCATTTTACAGGTTAGCAACTCTCTACGAAATCGGCCGATTTCGACCGTTTTTATTTTTTTGTTTTTTTTTTTATTCGACTCAAACTTTGTGGGGGACTGCCCTATGACCAAAGAAGCTATTTTGCGTCATTGGTTCACCCATACAAGTTTCCATACAATTTTGGCTGCTGTCCATACAAAAATAGTATGTAAATATTCAAACAGCTGTAACTTTTGAGTGAATTTTCTGATCAATTTGGTGTCGTCGGCAAAGTTTTTGCTATTGTTGAGGACTTTTGAGAAAAAAATAGGTACACGGAAAAAAAATTTGCAGATTTTTTGATCAACTTTTTTTTCACTAAAACTCAATTTCCCAAAATACGTATTTTTTGATTTTTGAGATTTTTTGATATGTTTTAGGGGACAAAAATCCGCAACTTTTGAGCCATAGAGAAACATGGTCAAAAAATCTGCCGCCGAGTTATGAATTTTTGAAAAAATAGTGATTTTTGGAAAAAAATCGAAGTTTCATGCAAAAACAAGTTTGACATTATTTTTTAATGCAAAATTGAATTTGCAATCGAAAAGTACTTCACAGTTTTTTTTTTATTAAGGTTTTCAAGATATAGCTACCAAAAGTTTGATTTTAGCAAAATATTTGCAGTTTTTCAATTTTTAAAAATAGTGACCATGAGTGACCATTTCTAAAAATATATATTTTTTAAAGTTCATTTGCTATAAAATTGTTTTCAAGATATAGCTACCAAAAGTTTGATTTTAGCAAAATATTTGCAGTTTTTCAATTTTTAAAAATAGTGACCATGAGTGACCATTTCTAAAAATATATATTTTTTAAAGTTCATTTGCTATAAAATTGTCTAAGAGACATTGAAGATTGGACCTCGGGTTACTGAGATAGAGCCGCTTTAAGAAAAAGAAAAAGAAACACGAAAATTGAAGTTTTCTAAATATCACCAAAGCAACCCCATTATTTTCTAATGACGATATCTCAGCAACTAATGGTCCGATTTTCAATGTTAAAACATGAATCATTCGTGAAATTATTCGATCATTTCTAAATAAAGATTTTGAAATTTTTTAAATCGAGACTAGCATTTTATATGGCCGTAATATTCAATGTTTGGCCCTTTGATAATGTTAGTCCTGATTTAAAAAATTTCAAAATATTTAGAAAATGTTGGAATGTTTTGGTGAAATTTAGAAAACTTCAATTTTCGGGTTTCTTTTTCTTAAAGCGGCTCTATCTCAGCATCCCGAGGTCCAATCTTTAATGTCTTTTGGACAATTTTATATTAAATTTTCTGAACTTTTAAAAAGAAATATTTTTGGAAATGGTCACTTATGACACCAATTTCTAAAAATCGAAAAACTTCAAATATTTCGCTAAAATCAAACTTTCGGTGGCTATATCTTGAAAACGGAGCCCTTTATCAAAAAAACTGTGAAGTACTTTTCAATTGCAAATTCAATTTTGCATTTGAAAATAATGTCAAACTTGTTTTTCAATGAAACTGCGATTATATCCAAAAATCACTATTTTTTCAAATATTCACAACTCGGCGGCAGATTTTTTGACCATGCTTCTCTATGGCTCAAAAGTTGCAGATTTTGATCCCCTAAATTATATCAAAAAATCTCCAAAATCAAAAAAACACTTATTTTAGGAAATTGAGTTAAAGTGAAAAAAAAGTTGATTTAAAAATCTATCTATCTATTTTTTTTCTGAACTTTTAAAAAGAAATATTTTCAGAAATGGTCACTCATGGTCACTATTTTTAAAAATCGAAAAACTTCAAATATTTCGCTAAAATCAAACTTTTGGTGGCTATATCTTGAAAACGGAGCCCTTTATCTAAAAATCTGTGAAGAACTTTTCGATTGCAAATTCAATTTTGCATAAAAAAATAATGTCAAACTTGTTTTTGCATGAAACTTCGATTATATCCAAAAATCACTATTTTTTCAAATATTCACAACTCGGCGGCACATTTTTTGACCATGCTTCTCTATGGCTCAAAAGTTGCAGATTTTGATCCCCTAAATTATATCAAAAAATCTCCAAAATCAAAAAAACACTTATTTTAGGAAATTGAGTTAAAGTGAAAAAAAAAAGTTGATTTAAAAATCTGCAATTTTTTTCCGTGTACCTATTTTTTTCTCAAAAGTCCTCAACAATAGCAACAACTTTGCCGACGACACCAAATTGATCAGAAAATTCACTCAAAAGTGACAGCTGTTTGAATATTTACATACCATTTTTGTATGGACAGCAGCCAAAATTGTATGGAGACTTGTATGGGTGAACCAATGACACAAAATAGCTTATTTGGTCATAGAGGGAAGGTCCCCACAAAGTTTGAGCCAAATAAAAAAATACAAATAAAATCCATTTCCGGTTTTGGTAGAGAATTGCTCAGGTTCATGATTGGGTTTAAAATGAAAAGGCGGGTCTTGAGTCTCATATTGTTACCGTCATCATGGGTGACATTGGGTCTGGGGTGAGATTGGGTCTTACAAGTTTCAGCATTTTTGTATGACTTAATCTCACCCCAAGACCCAATGTTAACCTTAATAACGGTACGTTTATGATACTTAATTTAAAACTCTGATCATTTTTTAATCGAATTTCATGTTTGTTTAATTTTTTTCATTGCAAATCGGATCAAAAGTTGTTTAGGCATCGGCATTTGAAGGTTGAGTACAATTTGAGTTAAACCAAAAAAAAACTATTTGTTTCATACCTGTACCACAGCAACCAAAAGCCCAACCTACAAGGTATTTTAGACAAATTCATATGAATTTTTCTAAACTTTGCAAAAAAACTAGATTTTTTGATTTGAGATGGGCACATGAATCTAACCTTGGGTGGATTTACCTCGAGAACGATGCACACCATTATTTTTTACCTTTATCACAACTTTGCCGAAGCCGCCAAATGCGTCAGAAATTCTGTTCTCAAAATAACTACAGATTATTAATTCATTCTTGTAAGAACCATTTCAGGATGAACCAATGACACAAAACAAATAAAAAAAACTGATTTCTGGGAGAGTTGCAAAATTCCAAATGCTCTTTCGAATTCGCGTCAGGAACTGTTTATTTGTTAATATACAGCCCCAGTGGAATTTCAAAAAAAGCAAAACACAAAAAGTTAAACAAACCAGTAAACAACTTTAGTGCCATTTTGCTCGTCCCTTCCCCCCCAAGGGCCCTTCACGCCATTTCAACTTGCGATTCTTTACTTTTCGTTTTTAGATTTATTTGATTTTGGTTTGACTGGTTCCATGAAGCCCAGAACGAGGGGCGGCAAACTGCTGACACGCTGCCGTTACGTTGTTGTGAGTGAAAACTCGTCAAATTTGTGCTGCCAGATCACGTTCCGTTGCGGCAACGAAATTTGTTGCGCGAGCTTTTCTCTGTTGGAACGGTATTTCCGGTGGGTGCGTTGTGGGGAATGTTTTGGAATTCACGGTGAACGATTTCTTCCATGGAAAGATACCATTTCCTGGCATAGAACAATGAGAAGGGGCCCAGGCTATGAATTGGAAGTGTTGGTTTACTTTGGTGACATTTCCTGCTAGTTGTTGTCGGAAGCCTTATTAATGCTGTTTTATGGTGACAAAGGGCACTTTGTTTCTTTCTTGTTAACCGTTTATCAATGTTTAATTATATATTTTTAGAGAAAACCGAAAAGTTTTCTACTTATGTGAGTGAGTCATTTTTAAGGCTGCATAGGAAAAAGTTCAGGTAAATAAACTGCTATTGTATTATAGTGGCGTAAATTTAACAGTATAATTTATGTACTATTTTCAAGAAATACCTTCTTTAAATACTGAAATTTCCATAATTTGAAATAAAGGTGTCAAACGAAACGATTTTTCTTAAGACTTTCATAGCAATTAATTATCTAAGAATACACATAGATTTTTTACTAAACATTTAGACAGAGTCTACTCCTACTTTGATTCCAGGTCCTGTACCCGGCCCACCGACTCAAATTCACCAGCTTTGCTTTTCAGTTGTAATTCCTAATTTCTCCAAATTTGGTGTCCCATATTGATTCGACCCCGAAGAAATTTCCAGCTCTGCTTTTCAGTTAAAACTCTTGTTTTCCCCAAATTTAATCCCATATTGATTCGAACCCGAAGAAATTTTCCACCGATCCAATTTTCATTGCAAGGATTTCAAAAGAGCTATCCGAAAAACAACTGACTGCATCCGACAGATGCCGAAACATCAATTCTCCTCAACCTTCTCGCTTCAATCAATCCTCCTTCATCTTCTTCTGCAAAACGAAATCGAAGTGGTAATTGCAGCCAAGTTCGATCCGGATTATGGAGCCGTGCTGTACATTTGAAATTTTGCGATTCAGATAACCACGCCCACAATAGAGCACATCGGCGCTGTCGTGCTCTCTTGTCGCACTTCCGAGAAAAACGCGTTGTAATGTTTGACCTTGAATAACCAAGATTAGAGCACGCAATGTAAACAACAACCAACACGTTTTGGTAGATGGACCATACTGTGCATTGTCCCGAAGTTGAGTTGAATTTGGTTGCCGAAGTCCTAAGTTTTAAGTACAAATCTGGAGTTTTATTTTGAAAAGGTCCTATAAACCAAATTTTATTTTTTTTGCTTTTTGGGTGTTTTTAAATACCCAAAAAGCAAAAATTGAAAATTTGGTTTATAGGACCTTTTCAAAACAAAACTCCAGAAATGCTTACGGCAGTCGAGCTCGCACTTGTGTCAAACGCGTTCTGACCTGAAATCCCTATGGTAAGTTGTTGCACTTGAGCAATTCTCTACCAAAACCGGAAATGGATTTTATTAGTATTTTTTTATTTGGCTCAAACTTTGTGGGGGTCTTCCCTATGACCAAAGAAGCTATTTTGTGTCATTGGTTCACCCATACAAGTCTCCATACAATTTTGGCTGCTGTCCATACAAAAATGGTATGTAAATATTCAAACAGCTGTATCTTTTGAGTGAATTTTCTGCTCAATTTGGTGTCTTCGGCAAAGTTGTAGGTATTGTTGAGGACTATTGAGAAAAAAAAGGTACACGGAAAAAAAAAATTGCAAATTTTTTGATCAACTTTTTTGAGCATGAGCATGAGCATGGTTGACTGACAATGAGCTGCTACTACGTTATTGACAGATCAGCTGAAGTTAAACAATGAATCAAAAATGATCTGAAGATCCCTACTTTATTAGTCAATACCGGCGCCCTCCCAAGAAGCCTGCAGTTCAACGAAAGGGAGGAAACTTATTTTTTAATCAACTTTTTTTTCACAAAAACTCAATTTCCCAAAATACGTATTTTTTGATTTTCGAGATTTTTTCAATATGTTTTAGGGAATCAAAATCCGCAACTTTTGAGCCATAAAGAAGCATGGTCAAAAAATCTGTCGCCGAGTTATGATTTTTTGAAAAAATAGTGATTGTTGGAAAAAATTGAAATTTCAAGCAAATACAAATTTGACGTTATTTTTTAATGCAAAATTGAATTTGCAATTCAAAACTACTTAACTACTTCGATTTTTAAAAATAGTGACCATGAGTGACCATTTCTGAAAATATTTTTTCTGAAAAGTTCAGAAAGTTTGCTATAAAATTGTCTACGAGACATTGTAGATTGGACCTCGGGTTGCTGAGATAGAACTGCTTTAAGAAAAAGAAACAAGAAAATTGAAGTTTTCTAAGTCTCACCAAAACAACCCACTCAGCAAGTAATGGTCCGATTTTCAATGTTAAAACATGAAACATTCGTGATATCTTCCGATCGATTCGAAAAAAATATTTTGAAAAAAATAAATCAAGACCAACATTTTAAAAAAGCCAAACATTGAATATTACGCCCCTATAAAATGCTAGTCTTAATTTAAAAAAAATCAAAATATTTATTTCGAAAAGATCGGAAATTGCATAACTGTTTCATGTTTTAACATTGAAAATTGGAACATTACTTGTTGAGATATCAACATTAGAAAATGGTGGGTTGTTTTGGTGAGATTTAGAAAACTTCAATTTTCGTGTTTCTTTTTCTTAAAGCGGTTCTATCTCAGCAACCCGAGGTCCAATCTTCAATGTTTCTAAGACAATTTTATAGCAAATTTTCTGAACTTTAAAAAAAATCAGAAATAGTCACTAATGATCACTATTTAAAAAAATCTTAAGCTGCAAATATTTCGCTAAAATCAAACTTTCGGTGGCTATATCTTGAAAACGTCAAATTTGTATTTGCATAAGATTTCGATTTTTTCCAAAAATCACTATTTTTTCAAAAATTCATATCTCAGCGACAAATTTTTTGACCATGTTTCTCTATAGCTCAAAAGTTGCGGAATTTGATCACCTAAAACATATCAGAAAATCTCGAAAATAAAAAAATACATATTTTAGGAAATTGAGTTTTATTGAAAAAAAAAGTTGATTAAAAAATCTGCAATCTTTTTTCCGTGTACCTATTTTTTTCTCAATAGTCCTCAACAATACCTACAACTTTGATCAGAAAATTCACTCAAAAGTTACAGCTGTTTGAATATTTACATACCATTTTTGTATGGACAGCAGCCAACATTGTATGGAGACTTGTATGGGTGAACCAATGACACAAAATAGTTTCTTTGGTCATAGGGAAGGCCCCCACAAAGTTTGAGCCAAATAAAAAAAAACAAAAAATAAAAATGGTTGAAATCGGCCGATTTCGTAGAGAGTTGCTCACTTACATAAATTTTCAGGATTTGTCTTCTTTTGTAGTAAGAGTGACAACAATGCACGATTTTTCTTGTCTTTGTTCAATATCTCAGGAATTGAATCGAATTTTGAGGATCTGTTAAGATTAAATGGCGAGGCATTGATAGCTGCACAAAATGGCGTTCTTAAATCAATTTGGCCCAAAATGCACGTGCGACAAGTTAGCACGACAGCGACGACATCTGCAGCGTGCAGCTGCAAATTGCATTGGCACGATGATGACGACGGCGATAAGCAGCTTTCTTACTGATTTTGCTCTTCCGAATGACGAAACGACACCGTCTTGATTGCATCTCGGAGTTAATTATAATCATTTCACCTGCATGCAAAATCGGATGGTTGTTTGAATCGAAGGAAGGCTGTTTCGGGAGATCATGTTGAAGTAGACCTTTTCAAAAATAATTTAATTTTACTCTTGAGCAATTCCATACTAAATAGTATAGCCTTAATCATCACCTTTGTTTAACCCTTACAGTCCGAACGTCTGATGCGAGATACCGAAAAAACATTAAAAATGCTGTATCTTTGGCATCTTTTGACCAAATAAGTTCGTTCACCCCTCAAAAGAACCGGACAAATCTCTATTTTCAGAATCTACAAAGAAATCCGGAATCGGTCACTTGGCCACGGAGATATTCCGGAACCTAGTGGGGTAGGTTTTTGTCCGGGTATGCAACCCAATCTACAAATCATGATTATTATCATAAATTCTTCAAAAAAACCATCCCAATTTGCTCCAAGACCTGTTCTGGACATATAAGGCATATTCCTTTGATCCCGAACCATCGGATATGAATTGGCCACCCTTCCGGAACCGACTACACAGGAACGGATGTCGAATTCTACATCAAGTCTAATATGGCTTCCGACATGTCAAACGGCACTAAATTTGGCTCAGGAAATCAAATTAGACATCCTCAGTACGTTCTGGTGCCATTTGGCCACCCTTCCACCAACCCGGAATATCCGTAACATGGTTCCGGTGGACCAATTTCGGTAATTTCACGAGCACACTTTCCGACATGTCAAACAACACTGATTTTGGCTCAGGAACTCAAATTTGACATCCTCATTACGAGCTGGTGCCATTTGGCCACCCTGCCACCAATCCGGAATATCCGTAACATGATTCCGGTGGACCAATTTCGGTAATTTCACGAGCACACTTTCCGACATGTCAAACAACACTGATTTTGGCTCAGGAACTCAAATTTGACATCCTCATTACGATCTGGTGCCATTTGGCCAGCCTGCCATCAACCCGGAATATCCGTAACATGGTTCCGGTGGATCAATTTCGGTAATTTCACAAGTACACTTTCCGACATGTCAAACAACACTGATTTTTGCTCAGGAACTCAAATTTGACATCCTCATTACGATTTGGTGCCATTTGGCCACTCTGCCACCAAACCGGAATACGTAACGGTGGACCAATTTCGTAATTTCACGAGCACACGACATGTCAAACAACACTGATTTTGCTCAGAAACTCAAATTTGACATCCTCATTACGATCTGGTGCCATTTGCACCCTGCCACCAATCCGGAATATCCGTAACATGATTCCGGTGGACCAATTTCGGTAATTTCACGAGCACACTTTCCGACATGTCAAACAACACTGATTTTGCTCAGGAACTCAAATTTGACATCCTCATTACGATCTGGTGCCATTTGCCACCCTGCCACCAACCCGGAATATCCGTAACATGATTCCGGTGGACCATTTCAGTAATTTCACGAGCACACTTTCCGACATGTCAAACAACACTGATATTTACTCAGGAACTCAAATTTGACATCCTCATTACGATCTGGTGCCATTTGCCACCCTGTCACCAACCGGAATATCCGTAACATGGTTCCGATGGACCAATTTCGGTAATTTCACAAGGGTACTTTCCGATATGTCAAACAACACTGTTTTTGCTCAGGAACTCAAATTTGACATCCTCATTACGATCTGGTGCCATTTGGCCACCCTGCCATCAACCCGGAATATCCGGAAAAAATGGTTCCGGTGGACCAATTTCGGTGATTGACAAATCGGAAAGTATCCGTAAGTTGGTCCATTAGAACCTTGTTACGGACAATCCGGGTTGGTGGCAGGGTGGCCAAATGGCACCAAATGTAATGAGGATGTCAAATTTGAGTTCCTGAGCAAATATCAGTGTTGTTTGACGTACTGAGGATGTCAAATTTGAGTTTCTGGGCAAAATTCAGTGTTGTTTGACATATCGGAAGATACACTTGTGAAATTACCGCAATTGGTCCATCGGAACCATGTTACGGATATTCCGGTTGGTGGCAGGTGGCCAAATGGCACCAGATCGTAATGAGGATGTCAAATTTGAGTTCCTGAGCAAATATCAGTGTTGTTTGACAAGTCGGAAAATGTACTTGTAAAATTACCAAAATTGGTCCATCGGAACCATGTTACGGATATTCCGGGTTGATGGCAGGGTGGCCAAATGGCACCAGATCGTAATGAGGATGTCAAATTTGAGTTCCTGAGCAAAAATCAGTGTTGTTTGACATGTCGGAAAGTGTGCTCGTGAAATTACCGAAATTGGTCCATCAGAACCATGTTACGGATATTCGGGTTGGTGGCAGGTGGCCAAATGGCACCAGATTGTAATGAGGATGTCAAATTTGAGTTCCTGAGTAAAAATCAGTGTTGTTTGACATGTCGGGAAGTGTGCTCGTGAAATTACCGAAATTGGTCCATCGGAACCATGTTACGGATATTCGGGTTGGTGGCAGGGTGGCCAAATGGCACCAGATCGTTATGTGGATGTCAAATTTGAGTTCCTGAGCAAAAATCAGTGTTGTTTGGTTTGTCGGAAAGTGTACTTGTAAAATTACCGAAATTGGTCCATCGGAACCATGTTACGGATATTCCGGGTTGATGGCAGGGTGGCCAAATGGCATCAGAACGTACTGAGGATGTTAAATTTGAGTTTCTGGGCAAAAATCAGTGTTGTTTGACATATCGGAAGGTACACTTGTGAAATTACCGCAAATGGTCCATCGGAACCATGTTACGGATATTCCGGGTTGGTGGCAGGGTGGCCAAAATGGCACCAGATCGTAATGAGGATATCAAATTTGAGTTCCTGAGCCAAAATCAGTGTTGTTTGACAAGTCGGAAAGTGTGCTCGTGAAATTACCGAAATTGGTCCACCGGAACCATGTTACGGATATTCCGGGTTGGTGGCAGGGTGGCCAAATGGCACCAGATCGTAATGAGGATGTCAAATTTGAGTTCCTGAGCAAATATCAGTGTTGTTTGACATGTCGGAAAGTGTACTTGTAAAATTACCGAAATTGGTCCATCGGAACCATGTTACGGATATTCCGGGTTGATGGCAGGGTGGCCAAATGGCATCAGAACGTACTGAGGATGTCAAATTTGAGTTTCTGGGCAAAAATCAATGTTGTTTGACATATCGGAAGGTACACTTGTGAAATTACCGCAAATGGTCCATCGGAACCATGTTACGGATATTCCGGTTGGTGGCAGGGTGGCCAAAATGGCACCAGATCGTAATGAGGATGTCAAATTTGAGTTCCTGAGCCAAAATCAGTGTTGTTTGACATGTCGGAAAGTGTGCTCGTGAAATTACCGAAATTGGTCCACCGGAATCATGTTACGGATATTCCGGGTTGGTGGCAGGGTGGCCAAATGGCACCAGATCGTAATGAGGATGTCAAATTTGAGTTCCTGAGCAAAAATCAGTGTTGTTTGACATGTCGGAAAGTATGCTCGTAAAATTACCGAAATTGGTCCACCGGAACCATGTTACGGATATTCCGGGTTGATGGCAGGCTGGCCAAATGGCACCAGATCGTAATGAGGATGTCAAATTTGAGTTCCTGAGCCAAAATCAGTGTTGTTTGACATGTCGGAAAGTGTGCTCGTGAAATTACCGAAATTGGTCCACCGGAACCATGTTACGGATATTCCGGGTTGGTGAAAGGGTGGCCAAATGGCACCAGATCGTAATGAGGATGTCAAATTTGAGTTCCTGAGTAAAAATCAGTGTTGTTTGACATGTCGGAAAGTGTGCTCGTGAAATTACTGAAATTGGTCCACCGGAATCATGTTACGGATATTCCGGGTTGGTGGCAGGGTAGCCAAATGGCACCAGAACGTACTGAGGATGTCTAATTTGATTTCCTGAGCCAAATTTAGTGCCGTTTGACATGTCGGAAGCTATATTAGACTTGATGTAGAATTCGACATCCGTTCCTGTGTAGTCGGTTCCGGAAGGGTGGCCAATTCATATCCGATGGTCCGGGATCAAAGGAATATGCCTTATATGTCCAGAACAGGTCTTGGAGCAAATTGGGATGGTTTTTTGAAGAATTTATGATAATAATCATGATTTGTAGATTGGGTTGCATACCCGGACAAAACCTACCCCACTAGGTTCCGGAATATCTCCGTGGCCAAGTGACCGATTCCGGATTTCTTTGTAGATTCTGAAAATAGAGATTTGTCCGGTTCTTTTGAGGGGTGAACGAACTTATTTGGTCAAAAGAGGCCAAAGATACAGCATTTTTAAGGTTTTTTCGGTATCTCGCATCAGACGTTCGGACTGTAAGGGTTAACAAATACATCAGTTTGACAACTGATTTTTCTGTTTGAGCGAGTATTCGAATAAATTGACATTCCAAGTATAGCGAAGTTTGAATCGGCGAAACCCATCCGAAATGTTCAAAATATATGTTTTTAAGCTGAGTTTCATAAGTTTTCTCCTTTTTTTTAGATTTTCAAAATCATACCTCGCCAGAAATAATGAGCACGAGCACTTAATCAAACTTCTTATGATTGCATGAAGCTGAATTTCGCAAATTTGAATAAAAATAACATCCAGAAACGTGTTGATACCTTAAATTGAAAAAAAAATGACACATAACAGCAAATAACAAAAATATTTTGTCACCAAACAACTTATGTGTAACTTGGACGTGCGAAAAAAAGCAACATCCACATAAAACACGACGACTGTCGACATATTTTGTGGATGCTCCTCTTGCGGCAGTGACTGATCCTTCATTCATAAACATTTGCTCGTTCACTACCATCGTGGTATCGCACCATCACCAGGATCCAACGACGACAATGACGGGGCCTCTGTTGTGGTAGTGACGTTCCCCCAACTAAGTCCCAGTTTTATTGCGGTTGTTACTTTTTCCCGCGAGGCGACCGTGCTGACACATTCGTAGCTTGGGCCGGGATGAAATGTTGACTGTGCCTGGTCTGTAGCAGAAAAGCAAGATTTTCAACAGCAAAAACGTGGCTCTTTGTTGACCATGTGGCCCGGATGTGGCTTATTCAGCACGTCAACACGTGGCGATGCCCTTTTTCTGGGGGTTTTTGTTTTTCGCGCTGCTGGGCAATTCTGGAGCAACATTTGAAAGCGGCGTCCCAATTAAACGCGTGTAATGAAAGACCGCAAGAGCAATGTCGTACCGTCCCTTTCAAATGTTGCTCCAGAATTCTAGCTTATGCAAATCAAGGTTTCCGGTTTTTCTGACCTCTTGTGAATAATCTGAAGATTTTTTACTGGCCCTTGTTTAATCTTGATGGGAGGGAAACGTCGAGAGTAGTAGGATTCACTTTGATTAAAATTTTAACTCTCAATTTAAATTCCTATAGGTTCAAATTAGAGAACCTGGAGCTTATTAGAGAACGGTCATCTCAAACCAAAAGTACCAATCGAAGCACCAGCCACGGCGTGTTTTCTAGAACAAACTTATCAGGAAAAAAATGTTCAAATGTGTCTTATAGGAAATTTTCTCAGCTTTCCAATGCTTCTAAGAGCGAAATGTTTCATCGGGAAATTTCTGAGATATCTCTATTTTAAGTTTTTTGGTTTTAAATTCCTTTATTATTTATTTGAAATTCTATACTACCAGTTCAAAAAACTTATCAAATGATGTGTTTCATGTGTCATTTACTCATCAAAATGTGCAAAATAAGACAAGAAACAACTTTGTAGAAGGTTGTAAACCGCTATACATTTTGAAAATTATGTTTTAACCGAATTTTTGAATATGTGGGATTTATTCAGAAATTAAAATCATAAAACAGTGTAAAAATATTTTTTTTTACAAGAATCATTAGATAATTACATATTTTTTTGTGTACAAATATAACGTGTCTGCTCTGATTTAGCATGTTCAACCGAAACTTTGGCAGGTTTGTGATTGTTAATGGTATTATTGAATTTTAATGAATAAATTTGACATTTTCTTAAGCAAACATTAACCAGGAACATAAATACAAATATGATTTAAAATCGAAAATGTACTACATATTACTGTTGCATGCTTCAAAAGTCATATTTTCATGAGTATAAAATAAAGATAAAATTTTATAAAATGTTTTCTGTTGAACATGCACTTAAAAGTAGTAATAATACTCGAGTCTTTCAATTCAGAATGATGAAAACACCGCCACAAACTATTTTTTTAAATGTTATTTTAACAAAAAAAAACCAACAGAAACTTTCTTTCGAAACTATTTAAACAAAAATCACGAAATATTTTTTTTTAAATATGAGATTGAAGATGACAGTCTTATGAACTTATAAAATATCGGTAAATCTTTGATCATTAAATACAAAAAAACTAAAACAATCATTTCATACTAATGAAAAGTATTTCTCCTAAAGCTTGCAACGGTAGTTTGCAGTTAAATTTCGAGTATTAAACATGTTTTGTATCTATGCAGCTGGTTAATGTTTGATTAAGGAAACATGATATTTATCCATAAAAATCTTTTAATATCCTATCAATCTCAAACCTGTAAAAAATTCGGTTGCAGCAGCTAATTCCAAGCTGTATCAGAGCAGACCGGTGTTATTTGTACACAGCAATTATGTAACAATCTATTTGTTCTTGTGAAAATAATATTTTATGCAGTGTAATGATTTTAATTCCTGAATAAATCCCACATATTCAAAAATTCGGTTAAAACTTTATTTTCGATATGTTTAGCGGTTTGCAACCTTCTACAAAGTTGTTTCTTGTCTTATTTTGCACATTTTGATGAGTAAATGACACATGAAACACATCATTTGACAAGTTTCCTGAACTGTTATTTCAAAGTTTCCAATAAATGATTAAGGATGTTAAAACAAATAACTTAAAATAGAGATATCTCAGAAATTTCCCGATGAAACATTTCGCTCTTAGAAGCATTGGAAAGCTGAGAAAATTTCCTATAAGACACATTTGAAAGTAGCGATGACTATTTTTTCTCCTTAAGGTTGCCCAGAAAACACGCCGTGCCAGAACTGTCAAAAGGTGGTACCAATCGATCAAAATCACCAAAAACCTAATTTTTCAACATTTTTTTATTTTAAAACCGCTGTATCTTTACAAGGTTTGGACATAGAGCAATCCCAAGTAACATTTTTTCAGAAGTTCTACAAAAGCTCTTCAAGATAGCTACAGCATAGCAGTTTGGACCGCGATAGGATAAAACTCTCTTCAAGTACTCTTCCAAACTCCTGAGATGTTTTGTAGAGAATTTTATCCTACCGCGGTCCAAACTGCTATGTTGTAGCTATCTTGAAGAGCTCTTGTAGAACTCCTGGAAAAAAATGTTACTTGAGTATTGTAACATTTTAGGCTATTTCCTCAAAAAAATTTAACGAAAAAAAAATCGTAACATCACCATTAAATATAACTTTCAAACTTAAACATTGAAATTCTCATAGAAGTGGCGTGTATTTTTATTGCAGTGTATTTTTTTTCAGAAAGCCCGTCCAATTTCCTACATGTTTGTCTTTGACCACTTTTTGATACGATGCAACGGCTTCGAGATACAGTACAATTGGCCCCATCTACACAAAAATGGCTTATATAGGTCTAGAAAGTTTCATTGAAATCAACGAGGGTAGGGTACAAAAATACCAGAAAAATTACCGATTTGAGGTGGAATTGCTCTACATTAGTTTTGGTGTTAATGGCAGCCTTCCCAGTCAACTCAATAGAAATTCTGGAACGGAACCCAATTCGAATCGTTTACGTATTCCGTTTCAAACGTTACAACCGGTACATACACGGAATCGGTTGTTGCGTTTGAAACGGAATACCTAATGCATTCCGTTTCAGAATTCCGATTGAGTTAACTGGGTTGGAGAGAAAATGTGTTTTTTCGTTAATTTACTGTGACACCCTAAAATCGAACTTTTATACATACACTCAACCCCCGGTGGTTGGTCACTTTTTCGTTGGACACTTTTTTAGTTTGTACCCCGTTGGTTGGTCAAAGTCAAACTAAAAAGTGACGAACTGTCACTTTTTACACGGCGCTCACGTACACTTTCAAAACAAACGTTTAATAGTGTGTGTGAGCTCCGTGTAAAGAGGGTGTCAAACTAAAAACTGACCCCGTTCGTTTGACAACAATTGTTGTCAAACCATCGAGGTTTCAGTGTAAATCGTTAAGAGCGAGTTTTTCACCAATGTGTAACAGGTCGTATCGAGGTGCTCCGATTTGGATGAAACTTTCAGCGTTTGTTTGTCTCTACATGAGATGAAGGCAGAGCAATCCACTTTAACGACCCTCGGGTCTTTTGTGGGCTCTGTTGCAAGTTTCTGCTCATTTCTAGGCATCCGAGGGTTATGTGTGGTGAGTCACCCAAAACCTCTTTTACGCAAATGAACCGACGTTTTATTTCCCCATCCGATAGAAGGCCAGGAGGATAAGGCGGGAATCGAACCCGCGCCCTATCGCATCTTAGGGATCGGCCGCCGAAGCCGCTAACGAGGCCTAAATTTGATGTAAAAAATAATTATAAAACATTTTTGAAAAAAGAAATTAATTTTATTTACCCTGCGATCAATGCGTCAAATTCTGTATCAGGTAGGCGAAAACCTGTTTTACCCCTAATCCAACAAATTGTTAAAAAATATTTCAATTCATTCTAAATGGCATTTTTTCCAATCAAATTTACAACTCCAATACTTTTAACTAACGTGAAATTTTCCGAGGATTCCGAATATGACAAAATTGAGACAAAAGTGCCGCTATGGAGGCCTACAGGGCAAAAACTAACGTTGTAAAAAGGTTGTTATAGAAAAATCGAAAAACTATGAGAAAAACCGCGATTGGCCAAAAAGTTATTACCGTAGGCTTATAGTCCATGAAAATCCCTAACTTTTGACCCATGGGAGTATGGGTGTTGGATGCTGTTGCAAACAGATATTAAGGTTTTAAAAGAAACAATGTTTAACAGTAATTTGCAAAAGCTATGAAAAAAGTTAAACCAATCCTAAATGTCTATAGCTCATTTTGAAGTGCTTCAAAAGACCTTTCGTATGCATCTAAGAGAGTTGAAAATGATGAAGTTTTACTGAAATGCGAGCAATTTTAAGATTTTTTCTGTTTTTTTGACCTCAAATTTCAATGCCCGTTTTACCCCATTTCCCTTTGTCGTAGAGTGCTCATATTTGGCATGAGTTCATCTCATGTATAGTTTAACAAACGCTGAAAGTTTCATCCAAATCGGAGCACCTCGATACGACCTCTAGAACAAACCTAGCAATATTTACAAATACTGCCTCTTAAGGGAGGTCCGTTATCAAATCCACTCTTATGGCTCGAAGAATGAGCCTGATTGGTTGAAACTACGATTTATGAGAGCCAGTTTATCACGGTATAGGAAATAGACAAAAAAAAGTTCAAATTCGAACGCATTAACCGGATTTTTATGTGTTTTGGCCATTGAAACTGGCTTTTAAATTTGAGCTCATTTGGTTAAGAGTCAAAGGGTCCGGTTGTGAACTCAAACTAGAGAAGAAATTTTAGTTTTTATTATTTTTGATTATTTTTTAATTCAAATTTTGAAATTTTCTAAACTTCTAGAAAAAAATATATTTTTTAAATGAGGGAACCATGAGCACTATGGAAAAAAACTGAAAAATTGCTAAATTAACACAAAAATAGTGTATAGTGCAGATTATTTAAAGTTTGGTAGAGTACTTTTTAAACCCCCTCTAAGGGGTGAGATTGGGTCAAATTTCAAACGATTGTCATCTAAGGTAGTGTTCATCAAAATCCACCATATTTTGGGAAAATGTTAGTAATCTATTTAAGAACAAATCTACGTTGAAAGATTCTAGATGTTATTTAAATTGTTTTTGTTATTAAGACATTACGAGATGTATATCGTTGTTTGACCCATAGTCACCCCCACTGACGGTACCTTTGGTCCAAATGGATGATGTTCGAATCAAAAAGTGTTTTCAGCTGACATGGAATGGCCCATAAGGTATTTATTGTGGAACATAGGATAGTATCCTATTAGAATACATGCAGTTATGTTGGATCTACCTTGATGAAAGTCATGTTAACGATTCTTTCGCGGATCAAATGAAACAAGTACCATCAAAAAGGACATTTTTATTCTATCCAGCTGTTAGAAATTGGAATCCTGAACTATACCTCTTAATGCTATTGGTGTTACTTACCAGAATTCAACTCTCAAGTTTCGAGAAATTTTGAGAACGTCTGACCGATTTTCGGTTCACAAAATTCTGATATTTTCTCTCATTATGGCTGCGTTTAAGATTGCTTGTCATTTTTGCCAATTTATGAAAATTTATGAATAATTTCCGCCACACTAGGTTAACTGATGAACCGTGAACCAATTTGCATACCACTAATTACTAGATGAACTGTTGCTAAATGCAAATGAATTCGATTGTCCGCTGGCCAGTCATAACCTCTTCACATCAAAAGCGACAATCGGAAGCCAATTATGGGATCGATTATTCATAAATGGCTTTACATCAAGCAGGAAACCAATCAACAATTTCCATTTCAAACCCATTAGCCAGCAATTATACGGCCAAAGCGCCCGGTTCTATGCAACCCAACTCTCACACAAAACCACCAACCCAACCGGCAGCAGTTGACAGTTGTTCTTAGTTGCCCTAGAGGGAAACTTTGGAACCGCACATCGAGCACGGTGGTGTTGACAATTAGTGATGCTGGCCACGGCCACGTTCTTCCACTCCACGTTGGCGCACATCATCAGCCATTTGGGGCTGTTGTCTGTCAACAAAGACGACGTCGACGACTGCGAAGATGTGAGGTTGATGGTGATTGTTATGGCTCAAATATCCACATCCCAAGTTTGGGCAAGGTTACCAATGTTGATCCAGTTCTTGTTTCGAAGCAAGTATCCCTACTTGAACGGTTCAAACAAGCTCCGCTCACCAAACGTTGTACTGGATTCTGCTTAAATGTGCACCCGTTAGCGTTGTTGACGTCGTTATCAGCAGCAGCATCAGGGGTGGTGACATTACCCACACACCATATAACGATTAATGGTGGAAAGTGCTCTAGTCAGTAAAGAAAGTTTAAAATAATGGAAAAAAAATTAAAAACGGAAAATTCACAAATTTTTGTGTAAACATTCACCAAATGTGTCTGTCTAAAGACCATTGTAATATTCTGAAAAATAACCCTGTAAAGTTACTAAACAGATGTATTTATAATCATGATTGAACAGATAAGTTGATTAAAATTAGCTTTTACCGAATGTTAAAAAAATATATTGCTCAAATGTACAGTTTTCTTAATTTTTACTAGTAAAATTAACAGAGCCTACTATTGGAAAACGTAGTTTTTTCGTCGGCCTACACCCAAAGACAAAATCCATGCGGATAGTAAAGTAACGAGAGGAAAGTACTATTTGGCGAGAGTAAAGACCTCTCGCGCTACAACAACAACAAATCGTGTTCAATCGGTATCGACACTTTTTTTAAGGGTGTTTTTAATTTTGGAAAATGAACCCACGAGTAATGTACTCTCGGTAATTTCGGGATTTATCCTCTCTGTCCGTTCACAGTACCATTTTACTACACAGAAAAAAATAATGTAAATTTGGAAGCTGTAATTTTGGAAGGTTGAATATTACCTCTTTTATGATGTAATTTTACCTCAATTTAGACTGAAAAAATTACATTACACCAGAAAAGTGGTAAAATTACACATTTCCAGAGGTAAAATTACACTTTTTTTCTGACATAAAAGATGTACCCCTTCCCAGATGTAATATTACCATGATTTTTTTTCTGTGTACCGAACCATGCTCTTAATCCTCTCGTATACCGGTGCCCAATTCTGGGTGTATATTTGAAAAAATATATAACCTATTCGCTCTACACCATTCCCTTAGCCTTGGCGTTCTCGTTTGCGAGATTCCTACTCGAAACTAAGTGTCCGAAAGCTTGATTGTTGAGGCAATTGCAAACCTCTTTTTACTCCTAAGCTTCCATTTACCCCGGTATTCAAACTGACGACCTTTGGATTGTAAGTCCAACTGCCGAGACAGGACCCAGGAAGACGACTCCTAAGCCTGGACTGAGCTAACGACCCTAACCTTTAGAAAAATCCCATCGGGACCTTCTGGGATCGAACCCAGGCTGACTGGGTAAGAGGCAACCACGCTTACCCCTACACCACGGGTCCCGGTGGCCCATATTTTAATTTTGCTCGAGATTGGAGAGTTTTGGGTTGCACTCAAAAAATCCACACGTTGATGTTACGTGAAAAACTATGTGTTTTTTTTCCACTATACTTTTCACGTAACTTCTACGAGGTGGTCCTAGTAGAAACGGAATTTGCTTGGCCAGAGCATTTCACATTGATTCTACGTGTTTCACACGTAAATGCTAAATGTATAAGCTGGTGAACTCTTAATGAACGTTTTAGTAATCGTTTTGAGAATCTTCTAGTACTAATGAGGTTAAGAGCTTTTTTCTAATGTTAAAAATGAAAAATAATGTAATGCAGTTTTTATTTTCAAATCAATGTTTTATTGAATTGAGTGCATAATTGGCAAAGGGAGCGCGTAATCGTACAAAATATTCGGAGTGAAAAGTGATTTTTTGTGATTTTTAAAACCCTTCCTATATCATTGTTTATCGGAAGGCACGGCGTCGGGTGGATTGTGTTTAAATTTATCGATTAAGGTTTTATTTTTTTGCGGTGAAAAGGCCATTTCTATGTAAGGATCGAAAGACGCACTGACAATTTGGATCGTAGAGTTAATAGTGGAGCAAAATAACTGTGTGATTTTGTGTGTTAATGAACATGAGCATGAGCATGAGCATAGTTGACTGCCAATGAGCTGCTACTCCGTTATTGACAGATCAGCTGAAGTTAAACAATGAATCAAAAATGATCAGTGGGAGCCAACCATCCGTTCACTGTTTAACCTCTGAAGATCCCTACTTTATTAGTCAATACCGGCGCCCTCCCAAGAAGCCTGCAGTTCAACGAAAGGGAGGAATGTTAGTCCGATAGTTGAAGTTGCAGACTCATCAAGCACATAGTTTTTTGCTATATACTTGTTGATACCGCTTGAGACCGTTGAATCCACAGCATCTCCTTCAAGCATCACGTGATTAAATTTTTTTTTGGGTTAGTAGGATAAGGTATTGGCTTTTCGATGCCTCCCGAGCTACGACGCTATGGGGAGGACTTTCATAACAGACCTGTCGGCGAGCCTTCCGAGCAACGATGCTATGGGAAGGTCTTTCTGGTTAACACACAAAATCACTCACACACAGTTATTTCGCTCCACTTTTAACTCGACTATCCAAATTGTCAGTGCGTCTTTCAATCATTATATAGAAATGGCTTTTTCACAGCAAAAAAAAATAAAACCTTATTCGAAAAATTTAAGCACAATCCACCCGACGCCGTGCCTTCCGATCAACGATGATATAGGAAGGGCTTTGAAAATCACAAAACAATTAATTAAGTTTACAAAAGCACAAAAAACACCAATTACTCGACGAAAAAGACAAAAATAATTCAGTAAGGCAAGCGCGTGGCCTCACCGCCCGCAATCGACTGAAGTACTAAACACAATTAACACCCAGTTACTTTGGAACACAATTAATACGACAAACTCAACCGGCGGCGTGCCCTCCGATCAGCGATGATAAAGGAAGGACTGATATTATTATTACTAGCAAGAAACACACACAATTCACGACAAAAGGCACACAAAAAAAATCACTTTTCACTCCGAATATTTTTTACGACCACGCGCTTCCTTTACAAATTATGCACTAACCCCATACGAACAGCGACACAGAAACACACCAAAAAATTAACCTGAATAATCACGACTTCGCGTCCCCACTTCCAGCGCACCACTGTGTGATTTTGTGTGTTAACCAGAAAAACCTTCCCATAGCATCGTTGCTCGGAAGGCTCGCCGACGGGTCTGTTATGAAAGTCCTCCCCATAGCGTCGTAGCTTGCGAGGCATCGAAAAGCCAATACCTTATCCTACTAACCCAAAAAAAAATTTAATCACGTGATGCTTGAAGGAGATGCTGTGGATTCAACGGTCTCAAGCGGTATCAACAAGTAAATAGCAAAAAACTATGTGCTTGATGAGTCTGCAACTTCAACTATCGGACTAACATTCCTCCCTTTCGTTGAACTGCAGGCTTCTTGGGAGGGCGCCGGTATTGACTAATAAAGTAGGGATCTTCAGAGGTTAAACAGTGAACGGATGGTTGACTCCAACTGATAATTTTTGATTCATTGTTTAACTTCAGCTGATCTGTCAATAACGGAGTAGCAGCTCATTGGCAGTCAACCATGCTCATGCTCAAATCAATGTTTTATTGAATTCTTCTTTTATTAATATTTAATACTTCAAATTCACGATCTCACGATACTCCGTGTCGAAGTTGAGCCACCAGTTTGAACCGAAGTTGACCGTAACGTGATTGGTCCGGTGGGGTCAGCGGCTGAACTGACCGCTGGTCCGACTGGTCATGGTGCTCATTCTGGCCGAAATTTCATGCCTCTCGCCGGTAAACCGGTAACACGCAGAAGACTATTTGTTTACCAGCCCCAATTTTTGGTGGGTTTAAGCACCACGGTAACATCGGACACTAAGATTAGAACTGGCCAGAAATCCGGTGGCCGCCGGAAAAGAAAATGCTTGTTTCCAGGAGTAACATTCTGCAAAAAAAATATAAACTAGAACTTAAATAAATCAAACTAAACTTACCGTCTGTTTCATTTTAAATTAAATTTGGCGAGCATAACTTCAGCAGCAAATTTCGCCGTTCGCCATCAATTTTCATACTAAAATAATCACGTAGAAATTCGACAGAATGGCGCACTCGAGTCTCGTTGAAGTTACATTTCAACACACATTAAAGCTACATGAAAGAACCTAGTGGAAAAATACCACAAGGGCTTTCACGTAACTTCAACGTGAAGTTTTGTTTTTGCCAGAACGCTTTCACATTATTTTTACGTGTGTCACGTAAAACCAGCCTAGCGAGGGGAAAATCGGGGTTACTTGATTTTTTACGTAGCATCAACGTGTAGATTTTTTTGAGTGTGCGAAATGTACTAGTACAAGTTTTGGATGAAATAATTACTTGAAACTGTGATTTTACAGTAGAGGGTCCAACATAGGAAAGGGGTACACTAATCTATAATATACAATATGCAATTTTTGAAATTTAATTTTGGATTCATATATGAAACGTCCCAATTAAAAAAGACAAAGAGTACTATTTTCGTTTGATAAAATTTCATTTCGCGCCACGGAAACCTAACGTTGCTTTAAATCTCTGTAATCTGGCATGACACTGCTAAAGCGAATATTCCACCGTCTCTATTAGTATTTACCGTTCCCCTCCACCTTAATCCAACCACTAAGCTTCTTCTCGCCATCAACATCAGCTGTTTTTTTGGTGTAAACAAGCCATAAAACATCCGGCACTCAGCGCAAAACGGGCAGCTTCCAATCTCCACGGGGTGTAAGCTCGCACAAATTTTCCACTCACTAGACTGCTTCCCAACGTGATACGAAGAGTACTTCCCAGTCATCAATTTGGCAGCTGTACAGCTTCCCTCGGTTCAGGAAGTCGCAGGTCCAGCAACAGTGAACGAGTTCGCGCGCCGCGATGCATCGACAGCCATCCCGTCAAGTGCACTTTCATCAAGGGTTATTTTTCAGTTGAGGGAGAGAGAGCGTCAAATGAGGTGAAATTTCGCAGTGTTGGGCGGAATATTAATTACTGGGAAAAAGGAAAATTCAACCCCTCGTTTGGGTGAAAACGGTGCAATTTTAGGAAAGTGCTGCAGAATTACACAGTGTTGAACGATGAAAATGAAGGGTATTCAAAAGCAGCAGAAGCAGCAACAGCATCAGGAACATGGAATAGGTCAGGTTAAACAGCAGGAGCACGTGGTAGATACCGGTAAGAGGTCCAGTGTCATTGAAGCATTGAATTTGGAAAATTGAATTTTGAATCCACGCTTTGATGGTAGGAAATTTAAATCCATTGGTCGGTAATGGGCTGATGATTAACAACTTAAGCTTGGCTATGACCTTTCACCTTATTGTACTGAAAACATGATTAATTTGATTCCTGACCATCATTTAATCCAATTGCACAAATAATTGAGAGCATGCCTAGTTACCACAATGGAAACATCATCCCACGTACTTAAAATCTGGGAAAGGAAAACGATACACTTGTGGTTGTTTATAATTTAGACCATTTTTAAATAAATTCGTATGAGAGCCCTCATTTAGAAAATTTAATGTGAATTGTAACTTGTTATCTCTCACTTCTGGTCGTCATTGTGCTTTATTAAAAAGCACAACCGAATTAATTCTAAGTTATCAGTGTTTGTAAACCATTTATTTGTTTTTTTATTTGTTAAATAAAATTCAAGCTCGTTTTTTCCCCGAAACGACAAAAAAAAATGTGTTCAGTTTTAAGGCACATAATAACTGGTTAGGTGGCCTATGTCATGTTGCACTGGAACGCCCAACGCATGCCCAACTCACACGGACGCCTAAGCCTTCCGAAAAAAAATGAGAACGGTAAATTCAACACGCTGGTTCTCGGGCATAACTCAACCAATCGGGACGAATCTTTCTTCCAGTCATTTGTAAGAATGTCTAACCTAATTTAAACCTAATTTCAACAAATTTGTTTTTTTTTTGTTACCGAAAACATCGTTCCATTTTTTTTCAAATCAATTTTTTACTGTAGCAAAAAAGAGTTGGAACAATATTTTTGATCAAAAAAAAATCAGATTCAATCAAATTGACGAATACCGTAAACCGGGTAAAATTGATAACTGGAGTGACACTGGACACTGGAGTGAGATTTTTTGTTTTGCTAGATGAGCAATATGAATTTAATACAACCAGAATGGTATGAAATAGTCAAGAAGTAGTTTTAACAATATTTTAAATGTTCCAAAAGTTTAGAATTATAAATACACTGAAACCCCGATGGTTAGAAACAAACTGTTTTCAAACAAACGGGGTTACTTTTTAGTTTGACACCCCTTTTACACGGAGTTCACACATAGTATTAAACATTTGTTATGATAATTTGTTTGAGCTCCGTGTAAAAAGTGACAGTCTGTCACTTTTTAGTTTGCCTTGGCTTGGACCTACCAACGGGGTACAAAGGGACCATCCATAAACCTCGTGGACAATTTTAGGGGGAGGGGTGATTCGGTGAATATAAATAATATAAAAAATGAGTATTAGTCTCGATTGTAAGAAAATACTTTTCATAATTTCATATTGTTTTGTTGAATTTAAGATAACTGTGACTCCGAGTTTATCAGAAATTTTGTCCGGTTTTCGTCATTTTTCCATTTTTGCGCGTGGTGCGACGAAAAATCCAGTTTTTATTTTTTTTTTTGTTAAATCGTATCTAAGAAAATTGAAAACATAACTTCACCATTTTTTATATGTTATGCAAAATTTTCCGAGGAATCAGGTAAAAATATTTTCAGACTCTTTGGTCCCGAGACCTTCAAACCAGCATTTTTTTCATACGACCTTTTCAAATGTTAAGCTAAATTTTTGAAACTCTTAAATAGCCAAACTTATTGAAGAATTCGACGACGTTTTTTCCGCTCGGTTCACTGTTGTCCCAGCGGTGTTCGGAATGTTTGAGCAGTTTTTTGGGAAAAATTGCGTTTATAATGAAAAATCAAGTATTTTCATCAAAGTGTGGTATTGCAAAGTGTGGCAATTTCGCTAACGATCATAATGCGTGGTGATTTGTAGCGATTAATTGTGACTGGTATTTTATTTAAACGATTTTTCTAAAAAGATGATCGATATTTTGAATAACTTGAGTTAAATTTTGCAAAAGTTAAAAGTAATGATGAAATGTTATGTAAAAGTGTTTAAACTTTACTTTTCTTTCCGTTTGACCAAAATATTGACCAATGCATTTTGGTGATTTTTTGGAATTTTTTGGAAAATTCGAATAACTGGCAATGTTTTGAAAAAATTATTGTAATTATGCTGTAATATGACTCTAATAGTTAGTTCTATCAATAAAACTCACATAAGGAGCATTATCAATCAAATAAATCTTATTTAAATCAATTTTTCAAAAGATCTTTTTGGTTAATTTGAGGAAAAAACATGAAAAATTAACTCAGTCCCTATGATTTATACATCATTCGATTCGTTTATGCGATTGCCACACTTTACAATAACTTTCATCGACGTTAAAAAATATTTGAAGGAAATAAAAATCAAAAACTGCAAAAAAATAATATTTCCAAGCACGCTGTCATTCCGAACATCCTTGCGAAGTGCTTCTACTCGCCACCAGGATGCGTGCACGTTTCTGTCGAATCTCTCAATAGGCAATCAAACGTCAAAATTACCCCCCACTAGATGGCGCTCAAACTTGGGGTGGTGTTTTCATTATAACCTACAGTGAGTAAATTGGTTTGAAATTTGAAATTGTTTTATTTCATCATAAAATCGACATTAATAGCAAATTATACCATTTTCAGGTAAGAAATAAATAGCTTAGTTGATATAAACGAAAATATTTTTGTGATGGTCGATTTTACCTGTTCATTATCTGATTCAAAATAAGGGAATGTTTTAATCAACCAAAACCTAACTAATCAATTGAGAATGTAGATTATTCAAGTGGACAAATATTTTTAAAGTCACTTCTACCATAAAAGCAAAGATCTGCTTGAAAATTGATAATTGGATTGATTTTCAAAATTAGCAATCTAACCTCATTCTCGCGTTTTCAATCCGGATCTCAGAATTTTCAATGAAAAAGGCAACTTAGCAAAAAAATCAAAAAGTCAATCGATAGAACGTTTTATTTCTTACCTCCTGTTAACTTTATTTTATTCCAAAAGATCAATTTTCTTTTAAAAAATCTTAGAATAGTTTTCACTCCCCTTTGCACTTATCGCGCAAAACCGTGAACGTAACCTTGCACCAAAGTTAGGCTGTAATTATAGGCAATAAAACGTCAAAATTACCCCCCACTAGAGGGCGCTGAAACTTGGGGTGATGTTTTCATTATATCCTACTGCGAGTAAATTGGTTTGAAATTTGAAATTGTTTTATTTCATCATAAAATTGAGATTAATAGCAAATTATACAATATCCAGGTAAGAAATAAATAGCTTAATTGATATAAACGAAAATATTTTTGTGATGGCCGATTTTACCTGTTCATTATCTGATTCAAAATAAGGGAATGTTGTAATCAACCAAAACCTAACTAATCAATTGAGAATGTAGATTATTCAAGTAGACACATATTAACTTTATTTTATTCCAAAAGATCAATGTTCTTTTAAAATACCTTCAAATAGTTTTCACTCCCCTTTGCACTTATCGCGCAAAAACGTAAACGTAACCTTGCACCAAAGTTCTTCTACTCGAATGTAGGTGGCGAATAGAGTTTTGAGCTTTGGTTTTGGGGGCCTATAGGCAAGGTTACGTTCAAATTTCAAACCAATTTACTCGCTGTAGAATATAATGAAAACATCATCCCAAATTTCAGCGCCCTCTAGTGGGGGGTAATTTTGACGATTGATTGCCTATCACCTTTCTTTTGGGTCTAAGACAACTAAAATCGAATTGAATGGCGCGAGGTATGATTTTTTTGAAAAAAGTGGTTTTTGCGAAAAATGACGAAAATGGCATTTTTTGGAGCACCCTAACACGGCGTAGGTCACCGTAATGGCCAAACAAAAAAAATATAGCTTTAATTATTTTGGCCAAGAAATCCCCAGACTTTTTTTTTCTAATTTTGAGTCCGATCGGAGAACTTTTTTTTTTCGAATCATGCTGTTTTCGTGGGGAATTGCTGTATTATTAAGTCTACAGAAACGTATTTAATGCATGAGTGCGACAGAATTCTGCCGAAAACAGAACAACTCTTTTTCTCTGCTGAATTAACCGTCATTTTTGGCCGAGGATTTGGTAAAATAACTCAAGTAATACAATTTCGTATTTTTTTTTGCCGAGCGATACTTTTTTTTAACGTATACAGAGTGAAAACAATGCTGTAATTAATTATTTCAATAAGCATCCACGCTTGAACCTTTTTTTCATTTTTTCCTGAAAACGTTATCATGCGATACGGCGAAACAATGCAACGGCCGTTTCATTGCGCGTTGATCCGCCGAGATGGAAGCCGTGATAAATCCAGTGTGCAAATTAATGACGGCATGAGCTTTAGCTTCGCTATGGTGGCAACGGAAGCTGCTCATGAAAGTGGATGCCACAGAAAAAAAGAAAAAATTGGCTTGCGTTGCGAAAAACCGGATGTCGGCACCGTTTGACGAAACTCAATACTTTCGCACGGAAAGTCGGATGTGACAATTTTTTAATAAGCAAGAAGAAACTGTTAGGAAATTAAGAATTTTCATTTTAATTCTACTTTAAAATTGAATTTCCGTGCAGAACGCGAAACAACTCATTTGCATCGTTGGTGCTCAAGCTTGGTAGCAAACTTTGGTTAAGCTTTTGAACTAGTTTCATTAGCAACTTATTATGCTTTTTGTCGGTTCGGAATCGCAGGTCTCTTTCAAGTGGTTCTGCGTCGGAGAAAGAATGCATAACGTTATAGCGAAACTTTCAAAACTAATTATGAAAATATGGTTTTATCTTGATGATTCGTGGCATTAGCACCAACTTAAACCGATTGTAGATTAAGGATGGTGCACTCGAATAGATACAAAGTTGTGCATTCTTATCATGTAGATCTTAATTCTCCTTAATTTTCATCTACACCCAGGCCCCGCTGACTTTGAAACCGCGATTGCGGCCACCGGTTATGGAAGGTTCAACTACCTGCTTCTGCTGGTAGCCATGCCCTGCTGTATCGGAACGGTCTTTGAGACGACCACGATGTCGTACGTGCTGCCCAGTGCCGAGTGTGACCTCCGGCTGTCTCTGGTAGACAAGGGCACCCTGAATGCGGTCACCTACGGGGGTAAGTTTGGATGATTGCATCAATCTGGTGGGAACGAAGTGTAAAGGGATTCGATTTAGTTTTCTTTCGGAAATCATTTTTGATTGAAATCTGTACAGTGGCATCTCATTTTAGTGTGTATTTTTTTGCAAGTTTTTTTTTGTTATAAGTTATAAGCACTTAAGTGTTATTTACGCAATTTTGCATTTTGGATAGCACCCGTTAAATGTGAGGAAGGCGCCAACCACCTAAGGGTGGATTAAGTAAAGTTTTTTTTATTAAAACTTTGTGCATCAAGATAAATTTGTTTGAAATTTATCCAGATCTTGAAGCTATGAAAAATGCACAGTGCAACTAGAGTTATACCTTTCATTTAAAGACGCATCACTCCCGTTTCTCTCGTGGGTCAACGCATTCCCAGGGCCATCAACGCCAAGTCGCTAGCTCAACTAGCGCTAGGTTGCGCTAGTTGAGCTAGCGAGCAAAGAAATAACAAACTCACAGCAGTGCATGCTGTTATCTCGCCGCCAGCATGGCAAAGCATTAGCTACATTTCTTTTCCTCTCCGTTCACTTCTTTCGCTATCAGCAGCATATCAGAAGAGGACGGCACGCCATCACACCCCACGCCAGGGCAGATGGTTTTGACGACCTAGATTGCTCGAACCCATGAATAGCTCTGGCGGCCATCATCATCCTCCTTAGCACATATCTTCCACCCATCGTCGAGGTCAGTTTTTCGCTCTAATAATGGTGCACAACTGCAGGCCATAAACCACAGCAAATAGCTGCAGTTGAATTTATGAATTGCTCAGCTTGGAGAATGACGTTTAATTAAATAGTGGTTTCAACTTTAATCTGCTGAATTTCTCAAAGGAAACTTTCCATTCGCTCTTAATCCGATTGCACAAGTTCCAAGAACCGACCTCTTAAATTTATGCAACCGCTGAACAAACAGAGCGTTCCTCAGAAACGTTCTTCAGTTTTCACCATTTCCTCTTCTGTCTCTTTCCCTCCCGCAGGAATGATCACTTCGGCCTTCCTATGGGGCTTCCTGTCGGACACGTACGGCCGGAAGCGGCTGCTGGTGTACGGTTTCCTGCTGGATGCCACCTTCAACGTGCTGTGCGCCACCAGCCAGTCCGTGGTGGCCATCATGATTTTCAAATTTATGGGCGGATTTATGTGAGTATTTTCCCCTAGTGGGGATGAGGAACCGAATGAGCTTCAATATGCTTCCGCGTCAGTTTGAGGCTTGGCTTTGGTGAGGCTGTGACAAATTGAGGTGCCAATTTGGAACAAAATCGATCATTTTTTTGCGAAATGCTGTGCCGTTTTATTGGTAAGGACCATATTGATTTTGATCCCGAATTGGGCTCAATAGGAGCTGGCCATTGAATTTCGAATCCTGTAAATCTGGAGTTTTTTTTGAAAAGGTCCTATAAACCAAATTTTCATTTTTTGCTTTTTGGGTGTTTTTGAATACCCCTGACTCAAGGCGGTTCTAAAAACACCCAAAAAGCAAAAATTTAAAATTTGGTTTATAGGTCCTTTTCAAAAAAAACTCCAGAAATGTTGTTTGATAATTGCGATTGTGAGGGCATTTAAGCCTTTAATACGAATATTTCTTAAAGTGAGTGGCTTGTGGGCCATACAAACTTTGAAGATAAAAATCAGGCCTGTTTCTGGAATTTGAGCCTGTGTGTTCATTTTTTTATACCTACAGCGTTGTTGATTTGATTTATTGTTTTCAAACATTGACAAATTAACAAAACTGGTTTACAACTCATACGCTGAGCTCAAAAAGTTCCTTTAAGGTTTTCCGAAAATGCATTTCTGGAGTTTTTTTTTGAAAAGGACCAATAAACCAAATTTCCAGTTTTTGCTTTTTGGGTGTTTTTCAATACCCTTGACTCAAGGCGTTTTCAAAAACACCCAAAAAGCAAAAACTGGAAATTTGGTTTATTGGTCCTTTTCAAAAAAACTCCAGATTTTGGTGATTTCGCGCCAAGAGGCACATCACTCGAAATTGACTTTCTCTGATCAAATTAAAATTTGGTGGAGCATGTTTCCATGAATTCTAATGCAATGGCGCATTACAAATGTTAATAAATGGTAAGAAGAGTGCTAGGCGTCATCTAACCACGGTTACGACACGACTGTCATCCAAATACAAAGCGAGTGAAGTCAAAATCGAACCAATATCGAACCAAGTTTTTAGCACGTGGCATTTGAAAAGGTCGTATGCGCATCGGACATAAGTTACATAAATAATAACTTTTTTCAGTTTTTTTTCTTTAGAAAGATTTATGTTTAATCTCAAATTTTATCAAGGGGAACAGCATATAATTTCATCGAGAAACTAATGCTGGCATATCAGCACTTTGGTGTTCAGTTACAGCTAGTTTAAAGCATTTTAGGCAGAAATTTAGTTAGTATTCTGAAAGCGTAATTCATTTTAATACAACGGACAGGAAATATCAAACAAATTTTATTTTGTTTCAAGGAAACTGCAGCTATTCAGTTTTTAGTTCAGTTCAGTGTGTTGTGTTGTCTTTATTGGATGGCCAAGTAGAATTTTTTTTATTGATCTAATAAATGTTAAATGTAAAAAAATAACGTTATGCTTGTAACTATCTCGCATATATATGCAAAAAATTAAATACCGAGGTAGAAACTAACAAAATACATAATAATTTGAAAAAAAATAAGGTATTTATTTCATACGACCTTTTCAAAAACCATACGTAAACAATATTGACAGCGCCTCTGGTGGGGACTTCAGGAAACTGCATGCCAGTCAGATCCCTGCATATAACCTAAGGCACTCTCCAGGATCCCTTATAAAATAAAATTTGGTGGTGCTATTGATACTATCAAAACATGTAAGAATCTTGAATTTCAGCAAATTGGACCATCTCATCTTTTTGGCACCAAATTTTTGCAATTTACGTCATGGACATTTTCAAAAAAACCTCTATTTTCAGTTTGTTGCATTTTTTAAGTTCAAAGGTTATGTCGCCCCTCCCATCAAATATAGTCCAAAAATCAGGGGCATAAAAATATTTTTTCAAAAAAATTCGAAATTTTAATGAAAATAGAAGTCAAATCATCTGAAAACAATCTTAAATGCCTTTTTCTGAATTAATAATCATAATTAACATGTTTGGGCTGGAATAAAAATATTTTGATTTTTTATGGAATTCCTAAGCACAGCATCGAAAAAACAGGCAAAAAGGTGTTCTTCACTCTTGGTTCTAATTTATGGTTCTGAAGTCAGAGTCCATAAATAGTAAAATTAAAATTAAAACATTATCACGATAATACATATATGCATCTACAAACAACACAATGAAAACCATTTTTTGATTGATACATTCTGGATCAAGATTTGATCGTTTTTCAAAAACAAACATGGCCACCAAATGGCCGACCGGTCATGGTGCCTTTTAAAGCCATAGCATAATGAATGAATGAAGTAATAAACAAACAAGTTGCTTCGTTAACAAGTCAGTGCTCGAAAAGGATTTCTGAGAAGAATCAAATTGTCAAGTCTGTTATTGTTGTGATCCACTGTTCGCCATTCAATTTAATTCGGAGAAAACAAGCAATTTGTGCGAATCATAAACAAAGTGTGCAAAACAGAACCCCGAAATTCACCTGGAATCGATCCCAGCGATTAATAAAGAAAGACATCTCCTCCAAAAGTCGTACTTTGTGTAAACTACAGTTGAGAAGTTATCACCAAGAATGGGCTTTTCCGATTTGAGATTAGCTAATCCGACCGAAAGAACACTTCAATAGCAAAAAGTGACAGCCCACATACGAAGTAGAATCCTCCTCAGATTGTCCAAGCGTCCAAGTCAGATGTGTGTTGAATTATTGCCAGTTTATTCGAAACTGAAACTGGAAAATCGCTGCCCTTTGGCATATTCAGTGACGTACTGAATCAATGGTCGTTGAATCAATATTGACAAGCTTTACCTAAATAGTGAGGAAGAATTTCACTGATCTCTTCAATGGGTTTGGTGACTCACCCACCGCTAGTTGTTGTAGTGGGAGGAGCGTCATGTGTGTGTGGTAATTAATTACCGAGTATCTGTTGCTCCCAGAGGGAGCAGGGGGTTCTGGGTGTCACCGAAAAATCGGTGACTAGGTGACCGAGCGGGATTCGATCCCTGATCGTCTGCTTGAAAGGCAGATCGCTCAATCATTTGACTAAGTACCCGGGGTTTTGGTGATTTGGGGAAGGCAAAATAAAAGCGAAAGCGTTATAGGAAAATGTCTAAAAGTATGAAACTAGTTAATTATAACTTTACACAGAAAAAAAATGATGGTAATATTCATCAGGAAATGGTGACAGATTTTGTGGCTTAAAAAAAATATGAATTTTACCCCAGAAAATGATGAATTTTTATCAGTTTTTGATGAATATTCATCAGGTTCACATTTTTACACATTTTTTTATGGAATATTAGTCAAAAAAAGAGGTATCGAATATCCCTTTTAAACCATTTTTAAAATCTATAAATTGCAAAGGAAAGCAAAAAGCTCATATTTTAAGAGATTTAGAGATTTTTTAAAAATATTTATTGTATCAATGTGTAGGACAAAATACATTTTCAGCCATTTTTCTAACTAAAATTTTCTTCTTTTGATGTCAATTTAAAAATGTTATATATTTTGTTTTGTCCAAAATTATGCTTTGATTTACTTTGTTGCGAAAAATGAATGAGAAAATTACTCAGAAATCAAAACAGTGAATCAATTTTAAATTAGGGGAAGAGGGGGTAGAATGCGCCCCCTAAGGGAAAACTGTAACTACGATGCTAAATTTTTTCCAACATGGTTTTGCAATGTTAAGCTTCTAATTTCTATGTTTTTGTCCCCTGAAAATTCTTCACAATTGCGAGAAAAGCTGGAGGTGCATTTTGCCCCGGGGGTGCATATTACCCCCTCTTCCCCTACTTCTTTATGTATATAGGTAGTTCAATAGTGTGTAATTCTTCTTATAATTGATTAATGCAAATTGAAGCACTAGACTAAAGAAACTAGAAAAATATAGTAACAGTTAGGGGAGAGTGGGGAGACTTGATCCCCTTTTTTTGTATCGCACATAACTCTGTCAATTTCTCACAAAACTATGATCTTTTTGCATGAATTGAAAGCTTAAACATTCGACTATGTTTGGCTGCTAAGAGTATTTCATCAGAAAAACTCTTTGAATCATGCCAAGCGTTTCAAACAAAAATTTTAAACCGGCATTTTCAAAATGTTGGGGGTAATTTGATCCCCCTTGCAACATTTTGAAGAAATCTTAAGCAAAATTTTTCTTATTCATCCAAACTTTTAATTTTCTATACGTTACAGCAATGTCACATTAAACATGTACGTTTGTGTTCAAAATATAACAAGTTTAGCATGCAAAATATTTAAAAACTTAAAATTTTCTTTTTGAGACAAAAATTAGGCATGTTTACAAAAGCTGGTAATTTTTGTTTACAAAACTTTTGAAAAATGGCACAAACTGCAGTAAGTTATGTACAACTATACTAAAGGAAACTATGTACGAAAACCCAGCCCAATTATTTAATCTTGAGGCTGATTCCAGTGACTGTAAAATGCAGGGATCAAGTCTCCCTAAACGCACTTTTTTAAATAATTGATTGTAAAAATAGTATGACTATAAATTTAACATCAAATGCAAAAGGGTTTTGGAGTTGATATGTTTATCAAACAATTCTTGCATAAAAAATATTTTTTTGGATAATGTTTGAGTGTTTTCTATACTTATCAAAACAAAGAAAAAAGATCTCTTGGAAGTTTTTTGCAGCACTTTTTAGAAAAATGTGTGTTACTCAATCTTAACATTTTTTCATTTTTCTTTGTTTTCTACAATGAGTTTTACTCAATTTCGCACAACTTTCTAGAACAAAGCTAATTGTTTTACCCACATGCTGACGAGATACAGGCTTGGGATCAAGTCTCTCCACTCTCCCTCCCGTAAACCCTATTTTGAAGGAAAAGGGTTAAACCCTAATTGATCTACAGTATAACTTCAGGAATCGGTCATCAAAAAATCAAATATAATAATCTAAATTTCTTTTGATTTACACTTTCAAACCTCATTAGGCTGGTACAAATTTTATTTAAAGTTTTTTTTCGCTAAAATTTTTGTTTTCGTCAAATTTTACATTTTTTGAAAACTTTTATTGCAAAACAACTGAACTAGTGTAAAATACATTTTAAAACACTTTTTCCATGCAAATGTTGAAACTATGGCATGTTATTTTAATATTTATATTTTTTTATTTTTTTGCCCCCCCCCCCCCTCGACTCCGCCCAGAGCCGAGGGACAAAAACTTTTAAAAATATTTGCATCGGCCTTACTAAAAAAACAATTGACTATTTTACTCGACGCACTTGTTCGCCACTGCCTCAACCCGGAAACGTCCCTTAGCCTTCTGTTTTGCATTCTAATTGAAGAAACCAGCTCGCGACGGTTGAAGTGGTGATATGCACATCCGTCATTCACACAGAGCTATTTTCCGCGGTCTGCTGATGGAAATGAACTGCCCAAGAGCGGTGGACGAACCTGAGTCGTTCCACAAGTGCAGGGTATTAGAGCCAAATTTGGACTATAGCAACGAAATGTTAAAAGTTCAATTGATTATACCTCGCTTAATTTTTTAAAAGGTCCTACGAACATAGGAATGCCATGGCGCAATAATTGTTTAAGAAAAGTAATCTAGATAATATATAATGTGCCCAATTGCCCTGTCCCAAAACTCTTTCCCAAATGCATCGCATTTTCACTGCTCACACACGCTACAACTTTTCCATTTTCACAGCATTTGCGGCCCGTTCGCGGTTCTGATGGCGTATCTGTCCGAGTTCCACAGCCTGCAGCACCGGTCCCGGGTCATGATGACGGTCGGGATTTTCTACAGCATCGCGAACGTGCTGCTGCCCTCGCTGGCCTGGGCCATCATTCCGCAGGCCGGCTGGGACTTTACGCTGCTCGACGGCAAGCTGGGTGAGTCGCCAAGAGAATTTTAGTGCTTTCATGTTGAATTAGTCTCCGGACGAGCCCCGGAATTGTGGTGCCAACTCTGTCGGAATGCCAGATAGCGTGACTTCCGGGGGAAGCTACTCTCAAACAAGTACTTTACTTACTGCCCGTAATTGAAAATTCGGCTATTATGCCAAATCAAGTATTCCGAGAAAAACGCGTTTTAGTGTTTGACACAAAATCTCCGTCAAGGTAATTTTCCATAAGAGTGGCATATTAGCCGTTTGGTTTTTCGCATCGGCAGCCAAGTCTAGACACTATTTCAGTAAAATTCAAGTTCCAGAAGATGCGTTGGAACGTCCTCTACTACCTGGTGCTAATATCTCGTTTTTGCCGAAAGTGGATATTAGCCGTTTTTTCAATGGTGGGCAGCTTACAGTTACTTGACTCCCAAAGGACCATTGTGTTTTTGCCTACTAGATTCATCTAGCAGACTTTATGTAGGTATCGTTGTGAACGGAGTTAAACAATGCAATTTTTTTTTTTGAATTAAATATACTTTATTGAATCTTTCTTATAATAATTACATTTGGTTTACATAATAAGTGGTCAGCTGCGGCTCTTCAGCTTTAGTTTGCTTTTCGTGATTTAAACACTGTTCATTTTTATAACTTTAAAAGTATATGATTTATCATTTTTGTAACACTAGGTACAATGAGGAAAAAAATGTTAAGAAAACATAACCTAACCTAAAACTAACTTAAACTTACAATAAACTAAACCAATCCTTGAATCAAGGGGTATTCAGAAATAGCACATTTTTCCCTGAATTTCAAACATTTTTCTTGAATCTTCTGATCCAACACTTTAACTTCTGCTAATTCATGAACCTCACTTGATCTTGTCCAGCCAGGAACATTCAAAACCATTTTGAGTACCTTGTTTTGGACACGCTGGAGCTTCAATTTATGAGTTCTAGCGCAACACTCCCAAACAGGTACTGCATACTCAATAACGGGGTAAATTATTTGTTTGTAAACTGCTAACTTATTTTTCAAAGATAGCTTTGATTTTCTGTTAATTAAAGGATACAAACACCTGATGAGAATGCTGCACTTGTTCAATATTTTGTCTACATGCTGCCGAAACAATAGTTTCGAGTCAAGTATGAGACCTAAATAGACAACTTCCTTTGACCAGGGTATTGAAACATCATTCATTTTAATCAAAACATCATCCTTTGGGACAAATCGGGCCGATTTGGAAAGTGGAAAATGATGGTTTGAGTTTTGGCTGCATTTATGCGAATTTTCCAGTCGCCAAAGTATTCGGAAAGAACGTCAAGACCCTTCTGAAGGCCAACTAAATATCTGGTTATTTTACCCTTATAAATAACGGCAGTGTCATCAGCAAAAAGTGACAACACACCATTACCAGGAAGAGTAGGCAAATCAGATGTAAAAATATTGTACAGAAGTGGGCCAAGAATACTTCCTTGGGGAACCCCAGCATCAATGTTGAATAATCCAGAAGCAATCCCATTCAGAAAAACCTTGAACGATCTCTCCGAAAGATAGTGCTGGATAATTTTGATAAGATACATTGGAAAACCGTATAAATACAGTTTATGTATCAAACCATCATGCCAAACATTGTCAAAAGCCTTCTCAACATCCAACAAAGCCATAGCAGTTGATTTAGACTCAAGCTTGTTCTGCTTGATGATTTTACTCTCGTAAGCTGATGAGCAGTATTATGTCCCTTTCGGAAGCCAAACTGCTCGTTCAAAATTATATTATTATCGTTGGTAAAATCCAAAAGCCTTGAATAGATGACCTTCTCAAAGAGTTTGGACAGACTACTCAAAAGACTAATGGGACGATAACTTGTTGGCGATGTTGGATCTTTTGAGGCTTCAAAATTGGTATGACTTTGCCCAGCTTCCAATTGGTGGGGAAGTAACCAAGTTGCAAACATTTATTGAAAATATTGGCTAGATGTTGAAAGAACTGATCACTCTGTTTTTTCAACACCAGATTAAAAATGTTATCAAAGCCAGGAGCTTTCATATTTTTCATTTGTTTTACTGCAACTTTGACTTCCTCACCAGAAACATGGGAATCTGCAGGAAATTCAAAGGTAGAGTCATTGATTGTTGAAATACTATTGGCAACTGATGTTTCTTTACGGCTGGTCATGGAAGCGCCAAGATTATGTGAACTAACAAAATGAAGCCCAAGTGCATTTGCCTTTTCCTCGGATGTAATCAAAGGAGAATCCTCAACAATAAGAGGAGGAATAGGCTTTGGTTTGTTTTTAAGAACTTTTGAAAGTTTCCAAAATGGTTTTGAATAATTCCCAAGCTGGCTTACATGTTTTGAAAATTCTTGATTTCTGATATTGTCAAGTCGGTCTTGTATGATTTTGTTCAAATTGTTCACTGAAATCTTTTGTCATAGTCCCCAGTCCGTTGATATTGTCTCCTATAAACATTCCTAAGTCTAATCAAGTGTTTAGTATCTACGTCAATATCAGTTACCTTAAAATTAACAGGAACCTCCCGAACGTTGGCAGCCTCTGCTTGGTTGATAGCCTGCTGGATCACCTCCAGCGAACGATCAATATCGGCAGAAGTTTCGGGTGTTGATCATAGTCGATGTTGCTGTCTACCACTTGCTGAAACTGCTGCCAGTCAACGTTGTGGTAATCTTTCCGGGTTGGTTGCCGCTGCGGAGTAACGGAAGCTCCAACCTCCACAACCACCGGATAGTGATCAGAACTCAACTCTTCAAACACCTCAGGATGAGCCACGTTCTCAGCCATATTGGTAATGAAGAAGTCGATGATTGAGTGATTCCCAGACCGAGCCACCCTCGTTGGACGATCCGGACTCACAACGTTGTAGTATCCGTTTTGCAGATCGTTGTGCAGAATCACCCGTTCCGATTCCTCCTGCTGTTGCCCCAAACTTCATGCTTCGCGTTGAGGTCACCAGCGATGATGTACTTTGCGCTCCGCCGTGTCAGCTTCTGGATATCGCTCTTCAGTTTTGCTGCTGAACCATCTCTGGAATTCACCTGACGTGGGCAGTATGCAGCAATGAAGAGTACTGGGCCAACCGAAGTGGGAATTTCCACCCCAACGGCCTCGATGATGTCCAGCTTGAAGTGTGGCAGCCGGCGTGGCTTGAGATCACGATGAACAGCGACAAGCACACCTCCTCCTCCAGAGGTGGTCCTGTCGAGCTGCGTCGCGATCTTGTAGTTTTGCAGATAAACTTTTTCACCGGGCTTCAGATGAGTTTCCGTGATGGCAGCTACGTCGATCTCCTTCTCGCGAAGAAAATCCACCAGCTCTAAATTCTTCCTCCTAATGGAGCAAGCGTTCCAATTCAGCAGCTTGAGGGACCTACGATCCATACTGGATGACGAACGAGGTCAGCACTTCAATCTGCTGGGTCTTGGTTTTGCATCCACGCAGTGCAGCGGACATCTGTTTGAAAATATTGAGGAGTTCGGTTGAGGTGTAAAGATCATTACCATTTTCCTCAACTGCTGGTTCTGGGTTGGTCTTGGCTCCTGGCTGAAGCCCGGTGGTGGCGGTCTCGGCTCCTGGCTGGAACCCGGCCGTGGATGATTCATCTCAGCTCTCTTCCTGGGATCCAACGGCAACGGTGCCAAGTTCGGGACCTGGCGTCGCGGTTGAAGAGGTGGAAAATTTTGCTCCACCAGGGCTGGAGGAGTTCTACGACGCTGAGGCTGATTCTTCGTCGATGCTTGCTGCCGAATTTTCACGAACTCAGCTCTCTTGGGGCACTTTCGGTCGGTTGACGAGTGCTCACCGTTGCAGTTGAGGCACTTCACCAGCGAATCTTGGATGCACTGGGATGTGATGTGCGCATCGGTACCACATTTGGCGCAACGACGCTTCAGGTGGCAGTTCTTACCTCCGTGCCCGAAACCCAGGCAGTTGAAGCATTGTGTGACGTCACGATGCACTGGTCGGTATCGCTCCCACGACACGATAATGTTGAAAACCGCTCGAATTGCCTTCAGCTCAGGAAGCGTCGTCGATCCCTTAGCCAAATGCAGCAGGTAGAGCTGGTCACGGTACTTGATGTCTTTGTTGCGTCTCATTTTGTGCACGGCCAACACATCCAGTTTCAAAACTTTTAGCTCGGCAGCTAATTCCTCCACTGGCATGTCGTACAGACCTCTGACGACGATTTTGTACGGCTTATCCATGACGACATCATGGGTAAAGTACTGCCTCGTTTTCGGTCAAGTAATCCTTGACCAGTTGATAGTGCTGCCTGGATTGCACCAGCACCTTAAATCCGTCCTGACACAGACGAATGTTGCCTTGGACTTTCCCAGACTTGATGAGTTCAACCAGCCCCGCTCGAAAGTCGATCGTTGCTGCTGATTGCCGCACATAAAAAGGAGGCAGTTTCTCCTTTCGCTGTTTCACTTCATTCTCCTTGCTTCCGCTACCTGGTCCTCGTCAGGCAGTCCAGCAAACTTGTTGTTCTTCAATAGCTGCTCCTCGTGCGACGAAGAGTTCTCCTCCTCCTCATCCATCGGTACAGTACCGTCGCTCTTTTTCGTCTTTTTGCTGTTCGATGTCACTTCCAAAAGCACCTTCCTTTTGGAAATCCCCGTTTTTGGCCATCAGTTGAGGCCTCAACCTTCCTTTTGGAAATTCCCACTTTTTTGCCTGCTTGAGCTGCAGGTAGGGCAATATTGCCGGCGTTTTGCGCCGGGACGCGACGAGTCATGTTGATTCAGACAACCTTCACCAACGAATGCTCGGATAACAATGAGTTAAACAATGCATTTTAAATTACGAGTTAGATTTACACGTAAGCAAATCATCCAGCCATCAACTTAATTTCATCATTAATCCTGCCACTGCTAGTTGGGATAAATTTAGACGCAGAGCCAATGACTCTATTTATTATGGAAAGCCATTTCGGTCAAGTGCATGTTACACCGAATTTGGTAAGAGAGCTAAGCGAATTTCAAATGGAAAATACCTACCAATTTCGGCTATGCACCCTACTTCAGTAATAAATCACCCAACTTTTTTTTATGAGCTGAGTGGAAGGTAAATCTTTCTCAGTTTTCCTAAGGGGAACACCCTTGAAGAGTATTGAGGCAACCAATTTCTAAACGGATAAAGTGGCAATTTTTACCCAACATATGTTAATATTTTTAACCGTTGTCGTGATAAGGTCCAGCTTGTGATGATACAGTACCTTTTCTTTACTAAGTATTCGAATCCAGAAGGGAAAGGATCACCAATTGTGTTGGTCCGAGCTGGGATTTGAACCCCGATCTACTGCTTACGAGGCGGGAGCATTACCAATAGGCTAAGTGACTCGGTCATCAAATTTTTACCGAACGGAAAAGGAAACTAGGTACAAAATTGTTTTTTTTTTATAATAAAAAAAATTAATTTTCAATTATTCAAAAACTGAAATATCAATCTTCAATCTTATGAAACAAAATATTGCCACGCGTGGCTTTGTTAAGTTTCGAGGAAAACACCCTTCAGTGTTAGACTTAACCAAGCAAAAACAATAGAGCCTTTAATAAGAGTTCTCATCCTCAAAAAACAAAGTGCTACTAAGAACGGATAATAAAAGCTCTGGCTGGACCACCCTTAATGATCGTCATCTCCGCCAGAAAGGACCAATAAATTTCATTTATGGCACCTGCATATCATCCCACACAATCCATTCTCTGGGTCGTCAACGGTACCAGATTTCCGCGCCGAAAATTGGAGGAAGTACCAAGCTCGCAATAAAACCATTGAAACAGGCCCCCGGTAGAACCCTTGGTGCCAGCCACACAAAAGAAGAGAGGGCATAAAATTGCATCCACTCGATTTCCTTCACTTGGTTTCACTCGGCAACCTCGACGATTTGATTGCTGTCATGACAACCGCCCATGCTATTCATTGCAGGAAATTAGTGAGGGAAACAAAATTTAAATTGCAACTCATAGTTGAAAACTGGATGCCTCAAACATTAAAATTATCTCTTTTATGTAAACAAATCAGGACTTTTTTAAAAGTTCAAAAAAACAAATTTTGATTCTTTTGTTGTTTTTTAAAGTGCTTTTGATACTGCGTTATGTTTATTTTTAATTTTATTGAATGTTTTTACTTTTTTGTCAAATATATAATTTAGTCGTTTATTCAACAATGTAAAGTGACCTTGTCGTGCTAATTTCTCGCACGTCGTTTTTTGACGTTGCGAGAAAAACGCGTTTTTATGTTTAACCTCGAATAAACAATAAAATAAAGCACGCAATGCAAACAATAACAAACACACGTTTTGCTTGGTTGACCATTAGGGTGATAATAACAAAAATCGACCTCAGTGATACCTCCTGATATGATTCCTCAGACAAAAATAAGTAACTGTAAGTAACTTTTCACACAAAACATTGCTTAATCCACCTTTAGGTGGTTGGTGCCTTCCTCACCAGGGATGCCACTTGGTTTTTTAAAATGTCTGTAAAAAAGTCTGTGTATGTCTGTGCATTTGTCTAAAATTCAAATATATCAATTCACAGTCATTGAAATCCATCAGAAATTGCGTTTTTAAGCATTTGAAGACTAACGAAATAAGTTTCGACAAAAAAGATTACTAAATATTAATTTAATGAAGTTTTTTAAAAGTCTGTTCACCTCAAATAATGTCTGACACAAGCACAAAAGTCTGTGAAACACAGACAAATCTGTGTATCTGGCATCCCTATTCCTCACATTCATTTAGTGAATATCTTCATTCAGAATTGCATCATTCCCCCTTAACATGTTTAACAAATTAAGCTCCATTACTCATTTCTTTTGATAGGGTTTTCAGATCTTCAATCTTTTTGGCTCATCGGTAAGGTTTTTTGATAACCCATCCAACAATAGTTCGTATGATAAATCCGAACAACGTTTTCATCAAAGTATCTGAGATCCAGCCTCTGATAAGTGTTATATTTACACTTAAGTGCTCATAACTTTTGATAGGGTTGTCATATCTTCAATGTTTTGGACGCATTGGAAAGGTATTTTGATTACCCATCTATCGATGGGTCGCATGACAGAGCCGGACATCATTTTAATCGGAATATCGACGAAGCTAAGCTCACCAGCAACATCAACGAGTTCAAGAGGCACTGCAAGACTTTCGTTTTACGAAGACCACTGGAGTAGGTACCCACGATTGTACTGTGAGGAAGAGCATGTTATGACGGCCGGCCATCTTCATTACCGGTACAAATCGCATGGGATTTACCTTGGGCCGCATATGAAAAAGTTTGATCAAAAGTAACGCGAATCTGGGCGCGGTTTTAACCCTATGTGCTCATATGTATGTGAGTTAACAAATGATCTCAAATCCCTAAATAGGAGAAAAGGAAGCAGCAGCAAGTGACATAAAAGACTCAACATAGGAATTGCATGAGTGCCTTGAGGTGATGTAATGAGAGAAACGGATGGGCATACACGGAAGTCGAGTAAGATTTAAGGATACTCTCAAGCACTGGAATAGAATTATCGAAAGATATCTGCTCGTAAACCTTCCATACTACAAATAATGTGTATGGGCAAGAGGTGGGCCATCCAAGGAAAAAAAAAATAAAAATAAATAAATATATATCTGTGAAATGTGTATAAATATCACATAAGTGCTAATAACTTCTGATGATTTTAAATACCTTTCTAAAAATGTATAACATGACGAATTTTCTTACAAAAACCACCCTTTTTACAATCTTCCGGACTTTTGTTAAAATCGTTTTTTTAGTATAACTTTTGAAGTACTTTACAAAACTTCATAATATTAACTCTTATAAGATCCCAAGACGGATCGAATGAGGCCAAAACGGTCCAAATCGGTTCAGCCAGTCCAGAGTTAATCGAGTGCATATTTTTCGGTGCACGGACTCACATCCAGACACACGCACAGACATTTGCTCAGAATTTGATTCTGTGTCGATAGGTATACGTGAAGGTGGGTCTACTTGGTCGAATATAGAAGTTCATTTTTCGAGTAATGTTATAGCCTTTTCTCAGTAAGGTGAGGAAGGCAAAACGTGTTCTTTAAATCGCTAATAACTCGCTTAAATCACTGATCCGACACATTTAACGTCACCTTTTGGTGGAATTGTGAAATGCTTGCTCTTCCTCATACATTTTTTCAAATTTCCTCATACAAACTCCTACGAGAAAATGCGACCCTTCCCGAGCATGGGTAAATAACAAGGGAAATGCGTAATAATACCTTTCTCTGGTATCAATACCAAATTTTGGTATTCCTGGACCCTATAAAATTTGTCTTAAGGATTATGCAAGAGCAAAATGTGGTATCATACCAATTTAAGGTATTGTTTTGATATTGCAAAATTGCAGAATTTGTCAATGATCGAACACCACATTTTGGTATTCTTTTGGTATTACAGTATTTTATCAAATTCCTCTGAAACTATGGAAAATTTGACCAATTTTGACAAAATAATTAATTTTGCGCCAAAATCATGTCTCAAAGCGAATGCTTTCATTCAAAACCGGAAATTTCAAACTTTATTTTAAACATTTTTGATTTACCCCCTACAGAAATGACTTGAAATTGTGGAAATTTTTCTAAGTCAGGATGGCACATTTTGGTATTATTTTGGTATTTAAGTGTTTTATCACATTCCTCTGAAACTATGGGAAAATTTTGACCAATTTTGACAAAATCATTAATTTTGCGCCAAAATCATGTCTCAAAGCGAATGCTTTCATTCAAAACCGGAAATTTCAAACTTGATTTTAAACATTTTTGATATACACCCTACAGAAATGACTTGAAATTGTGGAAAATTTTCTAAGTCAGGATGGCACATTTTGGTATTATTTGAATATTGAAAGGTTTCATCAATTTTCTCTGAAACTATGGAAAATTTGTTGAAAAAATTTACGAGTTAATTAATTTTGCGCTAAAATGACTTGAAACCCAAAATGTTAAAGATGATTTTAAAATTACTGTGATATACCCACTAATATTTTTCAAAAACGTTGAAATATCTCTAAGTCGGGATAACCAAAAACTTTAAAACTAGTCAATCGACAGATTAATGAATTTTGTGAATTTCAATTCAGTTTCATTTAATAATACTTATTTTTCAATCTTGTTATTTTTCAGAAGCTTCAAGAACTTCAAGCACAGGCCGTTCATCAATGACAAATGCATTCGGTGGTGAAGAATATCACTAATAACAACATGGAATCATCTGGTGAGTAGATTTGGCTGTTGCATATGAATAATTTCCGTTTTTCACTAACTGCAACTGCTGCACTAAAAATGGTATGAAATAATAAATTTTGGTATTACTTGTTCAAATACCAGCGACCATAATGTGCTCTTGGTTGCCCAGTAATAGATGGTAAATGCCATGAAATCATACCAAAATCATGTATGTGAAAGACCACAGAAATACCAAAATATGATTTTCCCAGGGCGGAATACTAAAAATAAACCATGGCAATACCAAGTTTTGGTATTCAAGCAATGTTCAAAATCCAGAAGACCTCAACTTGGTATTGAAATGGTATTATTTTGAGGTATTATTTTACCCTTGGAATAACATTTTGTATTATTGTTCCACACATACAAGATTTTGTATGATTTCATGGTATTTTACCATCTATTACTGGGCAACCAAGGGCACATTTTGGTCGCTGTTATTTGCCCAAGTAATACCAAAATTTGGTATTCCCGTGTTATTTACCCCTGCTCGGGTTATACCTTAGTCGATTTGGCTCAAAATTTGCACAGTTACTTATTTTTACCTAAAGAATCGAATCGGGAGGTATCTTATAAGATTTTCCCAATTATTCAGTTTTCCTTGTCACCCTTTTGGTAGTTTTGTGCATTGTGCCGAAGCTTAGTTGATTTTTTGCCGGAGTTCCGAGTTATAATTACAAATGTTTACGGTAGTCGACCATGTACCGGTATTTTAAATTTCTTTCGTATGCAGAGTGACAACAATCTTCAGAGTTTTCCGGTTTGCGGCTTGCGGTCCGGTGCGTCAAGATAGCTCGACAACGACGAAAAAAAAAACTTGAAAATAATGAAATTATCATATAAAATTTAAACCAACGAAACAACCAGTTTCCTCTCAATACGGAAATCTACAAGCAATTCAGACATTGCTCCTAACTCTCTCAAAAAAAAAAAAAACAAAATAAATAAAAATAAAAATAAAATAAAATAAAGGTTGCATGACCCAAAGGAGAAGTGGCTGCCCATTTTATTGAAACATTTTGGTGCATTTCTGTTGGGCCTCCCTTCTGGGGGAAAGGGCCGGGTTGAGTCGGAAAAAGGTCCCGAACAAAAAAGAAAGCTGCAATGCATCAGCTCAGTTTGAGGAGAACAAAAAATAGGGATATGAAATTGAAGCAGAGGCCATTTTATTGGATGCAATTTGAGAATTTTCCGGCTGAAGAAGTTGGGAGAAAATCGTTTAATTAAGGTTTTATTTCAACAGGGTATTAGTTTGAGGCTTCCACATAACGATGGGGTGCTTGAATACATTATTTCTAAACGAGATTCATTTTTTTTTTTTCAAAATGCTCTTTTTTATTTTTCCAGCAATCCACTCGTGGCAAATCTTTTTGGCCGTTTGCTGTCTGCCCAGTCTGCTCAGTGGAGCCTGCTGCATGTTCTTTCCGGAGAGTCCCAAGTTCCTGATGGCCAAGGGTCGCAACGACCAGGCCATGGCCGTCTTCCGGACGCTGTATGCACTCAACACAGGGCGCTCCCGTGGGGATTATCCGGTAAGGTGGATTCGTTTTTTTTTTTTTTTCGTTCAATATTTGTATTGACCCCGATGTACTGGCCATCAACAGATCAAAGAGCTAGTGGACGAAACCGCGATCAGTAGTGATGAAACTATTCAAAAGGATCGAAAGGAGGTGCCCCAAAAAGCACCAACAATTTCCGGATTGCGCAGCTTCCAGGAACAGATGAAGTCCATGTTTGGCAAAACTCATTTGAAGAATTCTTTGATGGCGTACAGCATTCAGTTTGGAATTTTGTTTGGGTAAGCATCTGGTAGTCGTTTTTCAGTGAAGGTCGCATGATTTTTTTACAGTGAAGAAACGAAAAATCGTAGAGGCAGACATTGTTTGTAATTTTGCTTAAGGGGTTACATACATGTTAATCGGCAAAAATGTCATAGGTCGGTGTGAGCACACAATTTAACATTTTTTCAAAATCTGTTTTCAGGGCATTAAAATATACATTTTCATCTACTAACAAAAAAAAATTTAAGACATTTGGTTGTATCATTGCTGAGATATAGCTATTTGAAGTTAGCAGTTTCAGAAAACGGGTGCCACGATATCTCAACATTGCTTCGACCAAATCGGCTCAAAATTTTGGTGAAGACTCGTTAAACCGGTCCCGTGTGCATGATGAAGGCCGATTTTCAAAAAGCTTATTTAAAAAAAAAGATAAAAATAGTTTTCTGTTTTTCATATAAAAAATTGTCAGTTTTTGATTTTTGTATTTTTTGAAAATTCAAAATTTTAAAATCGAGCTTCGTCATGCACACGGGATATGTCTTGGGAGTCTTCACCCAAAATTTCAGCCAAGTCCATCCCATCTCGAGATATCGTGGCACCCGTAAATCAACTTGGAGTTCAAAAAAACGATCAGAAAGTTAGACAGTTGAGCAATTCTCTACGAAATCGGTCTTTTTTCTTCAATTTTAATTTTGGTATTTTTTAATCCGACTGAAACTTTTTTGATGCCTTCGGTATTCCCAAAGAAGCCATTTTGCATCATTAGTTTGTCCATATAATTTTCCATACAAATTTCGAAGATGTCCATACAAAAATGATGTATGAAAATTCAAAAATCTGTACCTTTTGAAGGATTTTTTTGATCGATTTGGTGTCTTCGGCAAAGTTGTAGGTATGGATATGGACTACACTGGAAAAAAATAATACACGGTAAAAAAAATTTGGTGATTTTTTATTTAACTTTTTATCACTAAAATTTGTTTTACAAAAAAACACTATTTTTATTTTTTTTATTTTTTGATATATTTTAGAGGACATAAAATGCCAACTTTTCAGAAATCTCCAGGTTGTGCATAAAATCATTGACCGAGTTATAAATTTTTTTATCAATACTGATTTTTTCAAAAAATCGAAATTTTGGTCGTAAAAATTTTTCAACTTCATTTTTCGATGTAAAATCAAATTTGCAATCTAAAAGTACATTAGTGAAATTTTGATAAAGTGCACCGTTTTCAAGTTATAGCCATATTTAAAATGACTTTTTGAACATAGTCGCAGTTTTTATTTTTTAAATTAGTGCACATGTTTGCCCAGTTTTGAAAAAAAATATTTTTGAAAAGCTGAGAAAATTCTCTATATTTTGCTTCTTGGGACTTTGTTGATACGACCTTTAGTTGCTGAGATATTGCAATGCATAGGTTTAAAAACAGGAAAATTGAAAAGACTTAGAAAACATCAATTTTCCTGTTTTTAAACCTTTGCATGGCAATTTCTCAGCAACTAAGGGTCGTATCAACAAAGTCCGAAGAAGCAAAATATAGAGAATTTTCTCAGCTTTTCAAAAATATTTTTTTCATCACTGGGTTAACATGTGCACTAGTTTTATGTAAAATTAGACGCCCGATTTGATGGCGTAATCAGAATTCCGAAAAAACGTATTTTTCATCGAAAAAAACACTAAAAAAGTTTTAAAAATTCTCCCATTTTCCGTTACTCGACTGTAAAAAATTTTGGAACATGTCATTTTATGGGAAATTTAATGTACTTTTCGAATCTACATTGTCCCAGAAGGGTAATTTTTCAAGAAAAATTTTTCATTTTAAAATTTCGTGTTTTTTAACTTGCAGGGTTATTTTTAGAGTGTAACAATGTTCTGCAAAGTTGTAGAGCAGAATTACAAAAATTTTGATATATAGACATAAGGTTTTTATAAACATCACAAGTTATCGCGATTTTACGAAAAAAGTTTTGAAAAAGTTACTTTTTGCGTTTCTCTTTGTTTCGTCGTCCGTGTCTGTCGCGGGTGACCATGAACGGCCATGATCGATGACGACCAACTTTTTTAAAACTTTTTTTCGTAAAATCGTGATAACTCGTGATGTTTATAAGTAAACCCCTTATGTATATATATCAAAATTTTTGTAATTGTCTGCTCTACAACTTTGTAGAACATTGTTACACTCTAAAAAATAACCCTGCAAAGTTAGAAAAAACACGAAATTTTAAAATGAAAAATTTTGTTCTAAATGAAAAAATGACCCTTCTGGGACAATGTAGATTCGAAAAGTACATTAAATTTCCCATAAAATGACATGTTCAAAAATTTTTACAGTCGAGTAACGGAAAATGGGAGAATTTTTAAAACTTTTTTAGTGTTTTTTTCGATGAAAAATACGTTTTTTCGGAATTCTGATTACGCCATCAAATCGGGCGTCTAATTTTACATAAAAGTCCCTTTGACACCAAATTTCTATCTCATCACCGTTTCAGGCTGCAAATTATTGAAAAACACCTCTTTTTTCGCATGTGCAAAAATGGAAGGGGTCGTACCGCCCCTCCGTCACGAGATATCAAAAAACGGACCTCGGATTCGTGATCAGGGACAAAAGTTACCCCTTAGGACAAAGTTTCACGCAAATCGAAGAGGGGTCGGGGCAACTGCTGTGTGAGTTGGCGGAGAATTACCCTGATACATTTGACGTTTTAGAATTTGCGATTGAAAATAATTTCCAGAGTGTTTTTTTAAAGGTCCTATAAGCATATGAAACACAATAGCTTATAGAACCTTTTCAAAAAATCTCTAGATGTGTACAGTAGTCTAACCAAACCTATCGATTAAATATATTTTAACAGCTGTGTAAAATCTAATTGATGATGATTATGATGAAGCTCAGTCTTACAGGTCATGGAAACTGCTTGTACTCCATAGCCAATTCATCAAACCACAACTTAAATCAACAGCTGCCATGGCATCCTTTGATTCCTTTACAATACTCTAAACAGCTCTACATTCAATTAAGAGTTCATTTGCTAGCACACGTGAGCCGGTGTCCGTTCCAAACCGTACATGAATGCAACCCAGCCTATTTGTACCTTGATGCTCTGCTGCCGATAGTCCTGGATTAAATGCGACCAACTTGCTCTTCTCTTCCCTTCTCCCACTCCCTCCGTCAGCTTAAACACCTTCCGGTTGTGGGTTCCCCAGCTGTTCACCATCATCCAGGAGTACGAACTGGATCCGAAGACCTTCACCACCGACGGCTCCCTGTGCGACATGCTGGCCTACAAGGTGAACAAGTCGGCCGTCCTGCAGGAGCTGGAGCGCCCGTACGTTGCCGTGGCCCCTTCCAGCCCGCTGGATACGGAGGAACTGGTCTGCCAACCGGTAAGGGACATCGGATGGGTCATGTTGTGCATAAGGTTGGGATGAAAGTAATAAGAAGGGAAACCAAGTTACCTAGGATTCTAGTTAACCATAAGTACTTAATCGTAGAACAAAGCTAGCTTTATTAATACTCTGGAAATATTATATTATATGTTGCCAAAAGGAACCAACCATACTAGTGCTTCTAGTTGGCCTTTGACCACACTACGTTCAGTTCGCATGACCTCATCCCATCTCTCTATTTTAACACACAGACAACACAGGGGGACATCTATCTGAATCCATTAATCATTGGATGCGTCGGAGTTGCAGCCTACCTAGTCACAACGGTCCTGATTAACGCCATTGGCAATCGGAATTTGTTGGGTAAGTGACCACAGGAGTAGTTACCGTAGGACCTCGATGGTTTACATCACCTGGAATAATATAAACCTGACAAACAGGGTGACAAGTAAAGGTTACGCAACCAGTCTTAAAATTTCACTCTAGATGAGCTCTTGACGTTGACAGAGCAGTTTAAATATTGTCCATTTCCCCTCTCTTTCTCTCTTCGTACTCCAAACAATGACCATAATCAACCGCCGGGGCCATCCCAGTGTACGGTCTGTTCACGTCCGGCTGTTGCGGTTTGCTGCTGTACTGGAGCAAGAGTTCGACCGTCGTGCTGGTGCTGTCGGCGACGTACATCACCATCGCAAGCATCTCGTCAACGGGGCTGGTCGGTTCTGTTGTGGCCATGTTTCCCACGTCAATGCGGTATGTTGGCACTCTCGAACACCCACACGATCACACACATTCACAGATAAACAAAATTAATTTTGTATTTCTAGATTAAATTTTCTACATTGAAGACCCATTACACTTATGGTACGTTCGTTTGAGGGCTAGTTCCGCACTGAGTGTCGCACTCAGAGCTGTCAAAGTGATTTTTTAAGAAACTCGCGCTGGTTTCGCACGAGTTTTTGCCACCATCTTGGAACTGAAATTTTAGTGCCACACTCGATTTTTTTTTTCAATTTCATACGAGTTCCACGCACACTAACAAATGACGGCTCTTCCAACGAACGTACCAATAGATTATTTTGAAAATTTACCCTAAATTTCATAAACAAGAGCGACATTGATAAAATAACATGCTTAACAAACGTAAAAACCACTGAAATAGTTTTCAAAAAAAACTCGTTTTTGAACATGTTGTATAAATGAACGACTCATGCTGAAGTAATCCTATGTTTGCAACTTTGCAACAACTTACTTTTCCTGTCCTTCTGGCATGGCCTACTTTTTATCGTCCAAAAAAAGTGCTCATTGTGCAACGCATTTCAGTTGCGAGCGTCGTCAAGCGCAAAAAAAAAACAATGCTGAAAGTTCAACTTTTCAAAACGTTCATCAAGGGCCTTGAAAACTTGTGGCAAGCAAACATTTTTATAATTATAGACTACTGGGTCAAAACAGCGGGTGAGATGTAGGGACGCCAAAATAATTCATGATGAACATTTATACAGGCTTTATTTTATTTTTGCTTTTAGGGGGTTTTTGAAACCGCCTTTAGTCAGGGGAACGTTTTTAAAACCACCCAAAACAAAAACTGAAAATTTTGTTTATTGGACCTTTTAATAAAACTCAAGATTTGAAAAAAAAACTCCTATTTGAATACGATTTAATTGGCAAAAAAAAAATTATTGAAAATACACTCAACCCCCGGTGGTTGATCATTTTTTCGTTTGACACTTTTTTAGTTTGTACGCTGTTGGTTGGTCAAAGTCAAACTAAAAAGCGACGAACTGTCACTTTTTACACGGTGCTTACGCACACTATCAAAACAACCGTTTGGTAGTAAGTGTAAGCTCTGTGTTAAGAGGGTGTCAAACTAAAAAGTGACCCCGTTCGTTTGACAACAGTTGGTGTCAAACCATCGGGGTTTGAGTGGTTCACTATTAAGTCAAATAAGAGCAATAAAAGAAGACCACAAGTGCTTTTTCATTAAATAATGTTATAATTTCTGTGTGTAGATAGGGTAAATCTACCCTTTCTCAACCTATTTCTATTATCGGCCTATCAGCACTTTGATCTTGAATTACAGCTTTTATAATGTGTTTTTGACTGTACCAAATTAATAAATAGCTCAAATAAAAGTGAGCAAGCAACTCTCCATTGTTGATGTATCGGAAAATGTTGTTTTAATAACGGAAAACTGCAAAAGTGATGAGAATTTGTCAAACGGCTTAGACTGATTTAAATTTTTCATTCAGATTTTGTCAACATTGCTTGGAAAAGGGTATTTTAAGAATCGCACTGTGTTATTGTTTGATTCAAAATTAAACTTCAAAAACTTTAATTAACCCACCTGGTTAATTGGTGGTTGGTGCCTTCCTTTCATTTATAGAGTGATTCCAATTCCTCTAAAGTGTCCACATTGTTTATGGATCTCCGCTAACGTGATCGCAGCACCTAAGAGGTCCTAATAAAAATAAGTGATGAGTAAAAAACAGACTACCTACGGACTTTTTGTCAAGACTATACAGACTCCGCCTTTGAGGAAAATGGCATCCCTCTACACGGCTTTTTCGTGGCGATCAGACCCGACCATTTGAGGTTATGTAAATTCAGACCATTTTTTAAACTGCTTGTAATTTTTGATAGATAAGTCAGATCTTGAAAATTCTTAATCCACAAGAAAGGTCATTCCAGAACCTTTCTAAAAATATATAATATGGCAGATTTTCATGCAAAACCACCCTTTTTGCAAATTGTGTAATTTATATGCAGCAGTTTTTTAAGCATGACTGAATAATTTTTGATGAAAAGTTGTGAAGTTACGTGTTTCAAACGAATAGTTTTTGGCAGAAATTTAAAAATCTTGATAGAACGCGGTGCTGATGGTGCTGGAGAAGGGCGGTTGAATCAAGGACATGGCTCGTTCCGGGTCGGTTGGGGAACTGGTATGGAACGCGGTAGCTGTCGAGAATTCCTCAAAGACCAGGATGGTGGGTTCGACCGGGAAGTGCAAAATTATCGGTCCTCGATCACCGGTCCCTGTCAAGGTAAACATCCAACGAACAAAAGGGAATCGGAGCCGAGGGCCATGGATTAGTTTACTGGCACCGATAATGTGGAACGCAGTTGTAGCAAGGAGGTTCAGTTGCCGCAGCGACAGAAGCTTGGAAAAATCCTACAAAAGAAGGACGACGGAGCGGATAACGAGTGGAGCGGTGACAAGCGGAAGCAGCTCAAGCGGGAACCGGCCTTTTTGAGCGGGTACCAGCCCCCGTTTGACGGAGACGATTGAAGATAAGCTGGTTTTGAAGAATTTGTTGACTGGTGAGCTCGTTCTTTTTATAAGACCACAATTCTTTCATTTATTCTGACATACATACACATCATTCAAGACAAAACCGGTAAGGTGTTTACAAGGAGCAGCCATGGCTGACTGGTTACGGTGTTCGCTTTGCGAATGATCCTGGGTTCGATGCCCATCTGCTCCCAACGAGAAAGTTTAAGACTTAGAAATACTTGAAATTCTTTAATATGAACGAAAAAATCAAAGTCGCTCGGGTGGGGTTCGATCCCCCGTCCTTTGTATTGGTAAGCAAAACTGCTAATCACTACGCCATCACGGCTGCTTGGTGAGCTATGACTGGAATAAGGAATACTGTTACTACTAGCTATATACGCGCTGGGCCTTTGTCCACTTGGCAAGGGTTCGGAAGTTCTAAATAACGTTTGAATCCGATTGATGCAAACGTTCTTCAGGGCGGGGCTTGTCGATTCAAGCTGAGGTACCTCGCGCACGGCTAGCCTGCGTAGAAATGGGTCACCGAAGCTCGGCAGAGCTAACACCATCAAAATGCCTATGCGAGTTATTTGCATGTGTAGAATGTAAAACATTCTAAAATACATGGAAACAACTCAATTTGTAAGAAGCGACCGCGTGGTTCCGTTTGATTGGTTGCACACACACACACACATACACACAGCAGTTTTTTAAGCATGACTATTGATGTACTTTACTAAATCGAAAAAAATCAATAGTGACTTATGGGCATTTTGTAACCTTTTCCAAATATCGTGCTTGCCATTTCATTAGGGCACATAACTTTTTTGACCAAGATTGTGTCCCTTTCATACCTTACGTAAACTGTCATTTGAGTGAAAGGAATACACTAATGTTTACAAAAGTTATGTGCCCTTTTGAAATGTTAGGCTTCATATGTGGAATGACTGTACCAAATGTTGTGTTTCCACTGAATAAATTAGATACCGTAAACTGGGGTCAATCGGGACACATGGGGCGAATTGGGACAGCAGTTTTAACCATGTTGGAGCATAATATTTTGATTTTTCTGGTTGTTTGGATAGAGCAGACTCAGACCAACAAAATGTGTAAATCCATTTCCAAATTTAAAAGCTTTAAGTGCTCTAAAAACGGCTGTCCCTATTCAGACTGTAGTCCCGATTCACCCCAGATTACGGTATTAATTGATATTAAAGCATATTCTATCCCAATCTAACGCAGAACGATGGTCGTTTCACTCACGATGATGTTTGGCCGGACGGGATCCATCATCGGCAACGTGCTGTTCCCGCACCTGATGGCGCTGGGATGCTGGCCGCCGTTCCTCATGATCGGAAGCATCCACATAGGTGGGTTTTGTTTGTATGAAGTGCACAATCATGAATAACACTACTCGACAAAACAAAACTTGTGTCAAGGGATTGACGATATCTCATCGGTTCCTCAGAGAAAAGGCATCCCCGAATCCGATGCAATCGACAGAATTTGATTTTATGTCCACGCGGACTGACGAGAAGCTGGTAAATTTTTTAACATAAAAAAATCGAACAATTTAAAAAAAACTTGCGTCTCCTCCCAACTATATGAGCCATCTACAAAAATATGGAGGCGCCTGGTGCATAGCCATTTCCTTTAAGCACAACGGAAACAACCAATACAAATGTATAAAAAGTTGTCAAGTTCGGGGGTCCACAGCTAGCATTTTTGTACGATTATAAAAATAAATATTAAAAGTTTAAAATTAAAATATTTGAAAACCTTTTTTAAATATATTTGTTTACTAAAATTTTATGTTTCTCAAAGGTCTATGGGTACTTCGGGATGTCCATGGTCATCCAAGGACTCCCTGGAGTTAAGATCTACGAGTCTACCGCCGTAACAAGCAAGAGGTCGTCGGATTTTGACCCCGGATCATGTGCGTATAGCACCAGTGGATATGGTAGACTACTATATGAATGTAATGGGATGTACATGGTCATTCAAGGACTCCCTGGAGTTAAGATCTATGAGTCTACCGCCGTAACAAGCAAGAGGTCGTCGGATTTTGACCCCGGATTATGTGCGTATAGCATCAGTGGATATGGTAGACTACTATATGAATGTAATGGGATGTACATGGTCATTCAAGGACTCCCTGGAGTTAAGATCTATGAGTCTACCGCCGTAACAAGCAAGAGGTCGTCGGATTTGGATATGGTAGACTACTATATGAATGTAATGGGATGTACATGGTCATCCAAGGACTCCCTGGAGTTAAGATCTATGAGTCTACCGCCGTAACAAGCAAGAGGTCGTCGGATTTGGATATGGTAGACTACTATATGAATGTAATGGGATGTACATGGTCATCCAAGGACTCCCTGGATTTAAGATCTATGAGTCTACCGCCGTAACAAGCAAGAGGTCGTCGGATTTTGACCCCGGATTATGTGCGTATAGCATCAGTGGATATGGTAGACTACTATATGAATGTAATGGGATGTACATGGTCATCCAAGGACTCCCTGGAGTTAAGATCTATGAGTCTACCGCCGTAACAAGCAAGAGGTCGTCGGATTTGGATATGGTAGACTACTATATGAATGTAATGGGATGTACATGGTCATCCAAGGACTCCCTGGAGTTAAGATCTATGAGTCTACCGCCGTAACAAGCAAGAGGTCGTCGGATTTTGACCCCGAATCATGTGCGTATAGCATCAGTGGATATGGTAGACTACTATATGAATGTAATGGGATGTACATGGTCATCCAAGGACTCCCTGGAGTTAAGATCTACGAGTCTACCGCCGTAACAAGCAAGAGGTCGTCGGATTTTGACCCCGGATTATGTGCGTATAGCATCAGTGGATATGGTAGACTACTATATGAATGTAATGGGATGTACATGGTCATCCAAGGACTCCCTGGAGTTAAGATCTACAATCGATGTAAAGTTATCGAAATATTTAAGTTTGAACGATGAACAAAAGTCCTTGCTTACCACTTTAGCTAAACGGCGACCTTTTTTTTGTTACGGCGGTAGACTCGTAGATCTTAACTCCAGGGAGCCCAACACATTTATATAGTAGTCTACCATATCCACTGATGCTATACGCACATGATCCGGGGTCAAAAGCCGATGACCTCTTGTTTGTTACGGCGGTAGACTCGTAGATCTTAACTCCAGGGAGTCCTTGAATGACCATGTACATCCCATTACATTCATATAGTAGTCTACCATATCCACTGGTGCTATACGCACATGATCCGGGGTCAAAATCCGACGACCTCTTGCTTGTTACGGCGGTAGACTCGTAGATCTTAACTCCAGGGAGTCCTTGGATGTCCATGGACATCCCGAAGTACCCATAGACCTTTGAGAAACATAAAATTTTAGTAAACAAATATATTTAAAAAAAAGGTTTTTCAAATATTTTAATTTTAAACTTTTAATATTTATTTTTATAATCGTACAAAAATGCTAGCTGTGGACCCCTGAACTTGACAACTTTTTTATACATTTGTATTGGTTGTTTCGTTGTGCTTAAAGGAAATGGCTACGCACCAGGCGCCTCCATATTTTTGTAGATGGCTCATATAGTTGGGAGGAGACGCAAGTTTTTTAATTGTTCGATTTTTTTATGTTAAAAATTTACCAGCTTCTCGTCAGTCCGCGTGGACATAAAATCAAATTCTGACGATTGCATCGGATTCGGGGATGCCTTTTCTCTGAGGAACCGATGAGATATCGTCAATCCCTTGACACAAGTTTTGTTTTGTCGAGTAGTGTAATGATCTGAAATTAATTTCAATTGAATACCAGTGTATTCAACTCTATGTTGGCATGTCTTCCAGGCTGGATCTACAATAATAATATTTTTCAATTTCAACATTTTTTTTTCTTTCAGTGGTAGCACTTATATCAACAACTCTGCCACGGACAGTGAAAAAGCCTCTGCAGTAGTTTTTACTTAATTTTTATGACTGAGTGAGTTTCTATTTAAAATTTCTAATAAAATTCTAAATATTCATTACTAAACAACTACTGTATTTATCTAGTTGAATCAGTGTAGGTACGTCTTACAGCTGTAGTCTGAAATACGTAATACAATCTAATCCAACCCAGCTGCTGCTTCCCTATCATTAAAGAGCATAACAGCTCCTGTTTCGTCTTCAATTTAGATCTTCTTCCCACATCCAATTTTGGAGGCCCTTCCGGGTGAGCAAGTGAAAAGTATCAAGGCGATGAACGCTGACATGTTTGTATCACATTTCCAGGGAGGGGAATCTCGAAGCCTGTTCGAACCTGGCTATTTACTGGGTACATTTCATAGGGAGTGCCGAAATTAAGACACACGGGACGGCCATTCAGTTCTGAGTGAACTTGAAACAAAATGAGCATGAAATATGCTAATTAACAGGCTACCTTTGCACGTGGGGTGCCCTGCCTTTACGGGTTTTCAAGTCCGCTCGCAGAAGGATATTTGCAAAATAAGGGACCAGCACCGTTCGGTTCCTGTGTGCGCCTCACTGGAGAGGTTATTAAGCTTAATTGAGTTCTTACAAAGGAACGAACGGTTGCGAAACACTTGGCTCTCGAAAGGAGACATCTTGGTATACTGCTACTGGACTTGATGGATGCAATGTTTCGAGCTTGTTTAGAACTATAATGCTTAGAAATTTTATTGATAGTACAAGAATTAAATCTGAGTAGTAATTAATTTTATGATGCTACTTTAATTCTCTTACTTTTAAATACTTTGTTTTATTTCACAGACCAGTTCATCACTGTTAACGTTTGAAAAAAATCGTGTTTGCTATATATATAGCGGAATTAAAAGGAACAACTCGTCTCTTTATATTCACAGTAATGCATTCTGCTAAAACACTCAACCAAACCACAATTATCAAGAATAATTTGTATGACATTTATTTTTATGTTTTCAATCAAATAAATCTTATCACAAATATTCAATTTTAGGAATCACAGACCAGGAAAAGTCGTAAATCTTTAAGATAAAGGACTGATCTTATTGAAGATTGATATTTTAAAGTTTCTTTGAACGGTGCAAAACTGTAAAAATGTATCAAGCAAATTAGAAATTAAGTATAGCATGCTGTGCCAGATTTCAGGCAATTGGATACACTTAATGCCACCAATCCCTATGTAATTCGGTCTTGTTTATTTAAACCAAATTAAGCTTTCTGCATCATTTGAGACCGTGTTTAATCCACGTGGAAAATTTTGGTTGGTTGAATATTACCTCTTTTTTGAGTAATTATACCTAAAAACTGTATAAAAAGGTGAATTTGATGAAAATTGACGAGTTCCGGATGTAATATTGCACATTTTTTAAACACAAAATCTGCCATATTAATTTCTGTGGTTTACCTGTTGGAAGCGGAAGATCATGGGTTCGATTCCCATCTGCTCCAACCTTCCATCGGATGGGGAAGTAAAACGTCGGTCCCGGCTTTGGTTGCCATTCCAAGTGTGGGAGTCGTCTCCCTGCTTAAAGACAAACAACACACCAAACCAAGCCTGCTCTGGTGGAATCGCTGTCGGCGGTTGGACTCGCAATCCAAAAGTCGTCTGTTCGAACCCTGGAGTGGAAGGTTCCTTGGAATAGAAAGTGGTTTGGGTGCTCTCGCTAAACCTTGTAATAGAGACCACAAAAGACCTGGGAGTCGTTAAAGTGGATGATTTGTTTTATGAGTTTTAGATTAACCTGAGGTGAAATATTGGAAACATTGCCAAAAAAAACTTTGAACTCCAGTTAAGCTTCGTGGCACCAAAATCACTGTGCAATGCCGACAAACATTTATGCACCATTATTAGCTCGCATTCTGGTGCTAAAATTGCTCTGAGCAGCAGCACCATAATATTCAGTTAAACTTCAGCTGGGAAGTTTTCCCAGCACGAACCTTGTTATTTTAACCGCTGGATAGAGCAAGAATCAGTGTATCAGCAGTTTAGTTTTACGAGTTTGAAATACGAGCCTGTTGATGTTGGCAAGCACAAACTTTGGTGGGGATCGTAGAGGTAATGACAGACAATTTTGGGTCATATTATTGCTATTGCTTTACCTTAAGCAAGCTGAGACTGAAGATCCAAAACATTCTTTAGTCCATCGCAATTTCACATTTTTATTAAATCAAAATCCAAACTGAGGGTTGATTAGTTCTAAAAAGGCAGTTTTATTTGGATTTCTTTCATGAGAAAATCGTATACAAACTTGATTTTCAGTTTTGTTCAGCAAACTTTTATTCCAAAATATCTCTCTCTTTTTTATTTGGAAGAATTGGCATGATGTGTTGATTCCACTTGTTTTTCACATTTTTTTTATCATTTTCCACAAAATAACTCTATTTTTCACTACAACTACGTCTACGTTAAAATATTTTTCCGTTTTTTTCAGTTGCTGCACGCGCTCATAGAATTCTGACACATAATAACGTTGCTGTCGTCTACTATCACCTTAGCACGGTGCTCAAAATACCGTTATTATGAAAAAAAATATGCACTCCGAGATTTTGGGGTCTATCGATTCCTTACACCATAGCGCACCTCTGTGCAAAAAATAAAAACATTCGCTTCATATGACTGTCAAGTATCTCTGGGCCAAGTTTCAGAAGGTTTGCTGATGTAGTTCTCGAGATACAGCCATTTTAAAATGTTATTTCCGATTTTTTCAAAGAAAATCCATGAGGTCAATTTAATTTCAGCATTTTAAAGAATATGCATTTCGAGATAATGATGTTTTTTGACTTAAATTTTAAAATGTTAAATAACATTTTAAAATGGCTGTATCTAGAGAACTACATCAGCAAACCTTCTGAAACTTGGCCCAGAGTTACTTGACAGTCATATGAAGCAAAAAAACTAACTTAATCCACCTATGTGGTTGATGCCTTCCTCACTTTTTACCAACAATGGGTAATATGAGTGGTTTGGACACATATTTCAGCTATTTTTTTTAGGTCCAGAAAAATAAGTACACAGATATAACTTAAGTTGTCATAACTTGAGACAGGGTTGCCAGATTTTCAATTATGTGGACTCGTTGGAAAGGTCTCTTGATTATCTAACCAACGATGGGTCGGATGATGGTTCCGGACATCGTTTACATGCATATAATTGAGATCCGGATATATGTGAAAACACATTTTTATACATAACTTTTGAACTACTTATCGAAACTTCAAACAATTCAATAGCGATGTATGGGACCCTAAACCAAGTCGAATGCAACTGGTTCGATCAAAATCGGTTCAGCCAGTGCTGAGAAAACTTGGGAAGATTTTTGAACACATACATACATACACACACACACACACACATACACACACACACACACAGACATTTGTTCAGTTTTCGATTCTGAGTCGATATGTATATATGAAGGTGGGTCTTCGAGCTTTTAATAAAAAGTTCATTTCTAGAGCAGGATTATAGCCTTACCTCAGTGAGGAAGGCAACATCATTATCTCGAAATGCATATTCTTTAAAATGCTGAAATTAAATTGATTTCATGGATTTTCTTTGAAAAAATCGGAAATAACATTTTAAAATGGCTGTATCTCGAGAACTACATCAGCAAACCTTCTGAAACTTGGCCCAGAGATACTTGACAGTCATATGAAGCAAAAAACATCATTATCTCGAAATGCATATTCGTTAAAATGCTGAAATTGTATTGATTTTATGGATTTTCTTTGAAAAAATCGGAAATAACATTTTAAAATGGCTGTATCTTGAGAACTACATCAGCAAACCTTCTGAAACTTGGCCCAGAGATACTTGACAGTCATATGAAGCAAAAAACACCTTTTTCTCGAAATGCATATTCTTTAAAGTGCTGAAATTGTATTGATTGTTTTGGTTTTCTTATTAAAATCGAATGTAACATCTTAAAAGGGCTGTATCTCGAAAACTACATCAGCGAATGTTTTTATTTTTTGCACAGAGATGCGCTATGGTGTAAGGAATCGATAGACCCCAAAATCTCGGAGTGCATATTTTTTTATAATAACGGTATTTTGAGCACCGTGCTTAGCGTAACATATAAAAAACTCTTGTGTTTTAATCGCCTGTTGCAAACATGCTATAAATATTTCACAATATTCAACACAGTCACCAGAAACCCCATGCTTCCGTGGGGTCGATTTATATGTATATGCACACTTTGTTTGAACATGCAATCAGGAGTTTTTGCCGGTTCGGCTTGATTCAAAATAAAATAAAAATACATTGCGCCTTTATTCGTTATTTTTAACGGCAGTCAAACTTAATCCATGTTTGTGTTTGGCTTGCTCGTTTTCCATTGACGATTTTGTTCAATGCTAACAATCAACAACCTTGGTAAACCTTTAGTTATCGGGAATTGGTTTGTTTTGATTAAGCTGCACTGTTTATTCGTTTTAATAAGATCAAATTGAACTTCAACTTATCACATGATTTTCTGAATACATTACATATTGATATTATTTCGAACAGCATTTCAGGCTTATTTTAAAACCTAACTAACAATGATTTTAATTTTCAAACGTATTTTCAAAGAAGCCATCATACGTAATGTTGAGAGCTGAAAAGAATTATATTTGTAAAACATGTAACGTCGCAAGTTTTTGTCAATAGTGCTTTTAGCTAAGAACAAGATTGTCCGTTCGACGCAGTGGTGAACGCAGAACGCTGTGCCAGTTCGATGTAAGTCGAACAATCTACAGGAGTTGCTTTGTTCAATGGTCAAAGACTGGCAGGCTATGATGACAGGCGCAAAATTTTGCGTTTGCGTCCAGGCCTGACGGACAATCTTGTTATTACCTTTAAAGAATAGTTTCGATTAGAGAGCCTGGAGCTTATTAGAGAACGGTCATCTCAAACCAAAAGTACCAATCGAAGCACGAGAACTGTCAAACGTAGGTACCAAGCGAGCATAAAACAAAGGATTTTGCTCAATTGGTACCTCCGTTTGACAGTTCTCGTGCTTTGATTGGTACTTTTGGTTTGAGATGACCGTTCTCTAATAAGCTCCAGGCTCTCTAGTTTCGATGACAATAATTGATTTTTTAGGAAACTGCGTGACTCTGATAGTCAAGCCTGATCTACAACGGAAATCGCAGAATGTTGCGTCTATCACTCTTTCCTCCTATTTGCTTTGTTACTTCGGTGTCAGGCAGGAATCGCATCAAAAGATGGTCGATGGTGGACTGACATCTGGATCAGCTGATGATTGTTTTCGCAAAAGTTTGCGTAAGTTTGATCGTAGATCAGATTTTTTTTTCAAATTTAAACAGCAATCAAACTTTTATATTTTTCTATTCAACTAAACCCTTTTTTTCATTTATGGCCATGGCATACATTTTTTGAAGTTTATTTCCCTCGACACTGACCAAAGTCGAGAGGGGGAAAAACATAAAAAGTATAAAATATTAAATTCCGAAAAAAAGTTCTGCACAAAATTCCTAAAATCAGTTGATATTTTTCATTCGAATTCTAGACCATGCATTTCAGCAACTAATTTTAACTGTTCTTAGTGTAAAATTGTCCAACGAAACAATTTTTTTTTTAATAATCCTGTTTAAATATTTTTTTCGTAATAAAAGTAAGCTAACTTTTAAAACTTTTTGGAAACTACTTCTTGAGGTTCTTCAAGATATATGAAATGATTCCATATCATTTTGTTTGTTTTGAAAAATCATCCTATTTAGGCCGATGCAAATATTTAAAAAAGTTTTTGTCCCTCGGCCCTGGCCGAGGTCAAGGGGGCAAAAAATTAAATAACAAGCCATAATCTTCACATTTAAATGAAAAAGTGTTTTAAAATGCATTTTACACTAGTTCAGTTGTTTTAATCATTAGTTTTCAAAAAATCTAAGATTTCATGAAAACAAAAATTGTATCGAAAAAAAAAATTTGCATCGAAAATTTTCAAAAAATCTTAAGATTTTTTAATAAACCCAAACATGCTAAAAATGATTTTAAACGCAGAAGAATGTATTTTAATTTGATTTCAGCTGGTTGCACTTGAATTTTCATTGAAATTTTGAAGTTTATTGTAAAAATTTTTTTTTGCCCCCTGATTTTTCGGGCCAATTTTGAAGGAGGGGGTGACAAAAACTTTTAAAAATATTTGTACCAGCCTTATTAGGTTTTGCTAAAAAAAAGGCTTGAAAAAGTTACTTTTCGCTTTTCTCATTGATTCGTCGTTCCCGTTTGTCGCGGGTGATGATGAACGACCATGATCGACACAACCAACTTTTTTCCGTAAAATCGCGATAACTCGTGATGATTACAACCAAACCTCTTATCTTTATTCAACATTTTTTGTAATTGTATGCTCTACAACTTCGTAGAACATTGTTACACTCTAAAAACACAAAATTTGAAAATTAAAAAAATGTTCTAAATAAAAAAGTGATCTAAACGTATAATTCCCATTAAAAATGACAGATTCCAAAAATTGTTACAGACGCCATAAAGTCGGGGTCCAATCTAACATAAAAGTCCCTTTGACCTTTTTTGGCTGCAAATTATTGGAAAACATGTCTTTTTTTGAATGTTCAAAAATTAAAGGGGTCGTTCCGCCCTCCATCACGAGATGTCAAAAAACGTATCTCGGATTTGTGATCAGGGACAAAAGTTACCCCTTTAGACAAAGTTTCAGGCAAATCGAAGAGGGTCGGGGCAATTTTTTTTCCGATTTTGTGTGAGATGATGGTAGAGAATAACTATATATATTTGTTGTTAATTGTAATTTTGCTAAAACAAAATAAAAACATTATATCACGGTGTCTTTTCATTACAGCTTTCATTTCACAAACCTTAAAGACAGCATCAGAAACTAACTTTACCATTAACTAAGGATGGATAAATATTCACAGTTTGCGTTTGTACAACCTTATCCTGCACCAAATACTTTCTAGTTAATCCTAAATCTCTACCTTCCTACAACTTACGGACTAAAAGCACCCTCTTTGTCAAGCTCTTTCTCGAGCTTTCCTCCTGCAAGCACCCTCAAACCGCCGAGGACTCAAGCTTTGCTTAGTCGTACTGCGGGTGTCAAGAGTACTCCTGGCTGTGGCTGCTAGACGAGCCGTCCTTGGCCACCTGGCCACTGCTGCCAAATTTCCCTCCAACCCCCCCTCCACCCCCGCCACTGCTCACGTGCGAGTCCTGCGAGTGTGACGAGTGATGTGACGTGGCGTGCGAGTGGTAGAACTGATTGCTGTGATTGTGACTCCTCGGCAGGAAGTTCAGCGCCTGCAGTTCGCTGCCAATATCGGTGGCCGCCGTCGATTTGGGATCGATTCCACCGCCACCACCTGCACCGGCCACCGCACTCAAGTGGTCCAGCCCGGCCGCTTTGCCGTTGTTTTCCAGCACGTTGACCACGCTGACAGTGCGGTGGCACGGCCCGTGGCTGTTGGACAGGTGGTGGTTCCGCTGGGGTGCGGCCAACCGCATCCGGTACTCCTCAGTGCTGTGGAACTGTGGCCGCCACCGGACCGACAGCGAACGTTGACGGTCTGTTTGGTGAGAGGGAGAGGGAATAATGTGAACATTAAATTAATTTTCATTTGTGCGTGTGTTATGTGGGCTTTGCCACCTAAGTGGGACTCTACAGGTCGTTCAACAAAAAATGACAAACTGAATACTAATCATAAATGGGACATAGGTCCACCACGCCAGTTGAATAAAGATCCGAAACCGGAACTATCCCAAGGAGGTGGAAATAACTTGAAAAGTTCAAGTTTACAAGTTGGTATTAAAACACCCAGATTAGCTGTTATAATAACACAAAATAATAACAGAGATTCGTTCGAAAAAAAAACCCATTCTGATATCAAACATTATTACAAGAATATTCGAAAATAGAAAAAAGAAATAAACCCGATAACTCAGTTTGGTATTGGTGAGATATGTCTTTTTGCGCTAGTAGATAACTGATTTTGTTATTGAAATCTTAGTATTAACCTGGGTGCTGTAGAGTGGTTCGAAAAACGGCCTCAATTTTTAACTGAGAAAGTGGAACCAATTTACTGTGCGCCAAATATAGAAAATATGGAGTCGATGCTGTTATATCCATCCAGGAGCTGTCTTTATTGTTTGATTCCGTTTGAAAACTTACTGGTTTAGTGAAAATCTTTTCTGTTTACTGGATCAACTTTGCTAGAATTAGCGTTTTTTTTTTTCGCTGGATTAGGAAGAGCTGCAGTATTCCAAAATTATATATTATTTCATTTCAATTAAATCAAGGGTCCTGATTTTCGGTTCATTGAATGGAAACCACTCACTCATCGCCTATCCATTCGTCGCCTATTCCAACCCGCTAGCATTCATGAGCGAATGATACTCGCAAGCAGCTAGCGAGTAGCCCGAACTGTTCACTCCGCGAACAAATACATCGTGAAAATATTTGTCTACTCCGTCACTCGACGACACTCACACACTACCATGCTCAGCGAGGAGCCATTCTCACAAAATGCCAGCGCGGCAGTCTTTTTGTCTCCATGCCCTCAGTTTGCCATCAATTTGATTTTTTCTTGGTGGAAATTTCTTTTAATGGTGTCTATAATGTTATGAAATCAAAATAAATGCACAATTTAACTGATAAAGTTGATTTTAGGCAGCCCAAATCAATGATTATAACGCAGCGCATCAGAGAAAAATGTGTTCAGTTCAGAGTGATCGGCGACGTTCGGCCTGTCTGAGCCGTTCGAAGACTGAGCCGATCAGAGAGAGAAGGAGAGTAGAAAAGAGAGTGTTCGAGAGCGAATGGTTTCAAAGTGACAAACAGTAGGAATTCATCAGGGCGTATCGCGTCGCCTGCTATTTGTGCTCGCGAATGTAGTGGTTGATTTTGAGCAATCAGGACCCTTGAATTAAATATAAAATATTTTCAAATGCTGCATAAAATCAGTAAACATTGGCTGGTAGTTTTCATATTTTGTTCAACATTTGAAAAAAAAAATAATTGTATGTTTTACATACATCAGAAATCAAACAAAATATTAACCTTTAGATATTTACCTCATAAAAAAAAGTTTCGGTACAAAGACCCCATTTCAGGTCACCTCTGGGGTTCCGCAAGGATCCCATCTAGGACCTCTTCTTTTCATCTTGTATGTAAACGACATTTCCTTCATTCTTAAAAAAATTAACGTACTAGTATATGCAGACGACATGAAATTGTATATGGAAATAGGAAATGCCAATGACAGTCATGTATTCCAAAACGAAATTAATCTTTTCTACACATGGTGTAGTAAAAGCCTACTCCAATTGAATGTAAAGAAATGTAATTCCATTGCCTTCAGCAGAAAACATGAAACACCAAACATAACAGTATTATTAGGAAACCAACCAGTAGAAAAATGCAAAGTAGTACGTGATCTAGGTGTCATCCTAGACTCACAACTAACTTTGTAGAACACTATAACACAATAATAAACAAGGCAAAAAGTACATTAGGCTTTATAAAGCGCTTTGCATTCAACTTCCAGGACCCGTATACTATTAAATTACTCTATATAACGTATGTCAGGCCACTCTTGGAATACTGTAGTATCGTCTGGAATCCATACTATGCCGTACACCAAGCACGTATTGAATCTGTCCAAAAACAATTCTTACTGTACGCACTACGTAAACTTAACTGGACTGCATTTCCTCTCCCATCGTATGAAGCACGCTGCATGCTCATAAACATACAATCATTACAAGAACGTCGTAAATTTGCCATGCTTTCTTTCATCAACGACATTATTTCTCAACGCATACAGTCAGCAGCATTATTTTCAGTAATACTCAATAGTATTCATGAACCAAGCCGTACTCTTAGAAATTCACCACTTTTTAGAATAACTGCATACACGACAAATTATTTAAAAAATTCGCCATTAAACCAAATGATGCGCTTTTATAATGAAAATTCACAGTACATACATTTCGACATGTCTAAACCGGAACTACGAAAAAATCTGTACAATAGAAATAATATCTAGTATGTAAGAAAATTGTAAGTAGTCTACATAAGCTTGACGAATAAACAATAAATCTTCATTGCAAAAATAATGTCCTTAACAAAATTTAACAATAATTTTCAATAGTTCTAGGGTTCTAGCCATATTTTGCAAAATACAAAAAAATAAAAATTGGGTTATGGGCACTTAGAAAATTTCAGAACAAGTACAGCAATAATATTAAAAATCAACATTAAAATTTTTCACTTTCTTTCATGGCCAATTTATTTTTTTGTATTTTCGTTCCTCGGTCCTAACCTGGTAGCAGCACCTAAAAGGCCCTAATAAAAATAAATTATGAAAAAATGCATGGCCAAAATAATGTCTACGACAAAATTGCTCAAATTTTTTTCATAGTTTGGCCATATTTAGCAAAATAAAACGTAATAACCAGGGGGATGCTAAAGGCCGCCATCTTGGGTGATTGAGATTGATAACGCGCGCAAACTGTGCACAGTGAAAACTAAAATATTTTTTAATAATAATTCAATTTTTGTTATAAAAATTACTGTAGTATAAGTCAAATGACACAGTAGTTAAGTTAAACGTTTCATGTAATAAAATTACAACTTTAAATGAGATAATCGGCCCGATGTGTGCTTAATATCCCAACTTTAGTAGTTTATTTTGCAAATAAATTAATAAAAATCACCTCAAAAACATAAACTAACTTTGAAACGTACATTGCGGTAAAATTTTACAAAAAAAACAATAATTACTTTATTTTCATTTTATGCCTGCAGTAGCTTTGTTTTGGTTCCATAACGAACAGCTGTTCTTTTGTGTTGGTGCCGTAATTATCAGCTCCCTTTTGTTCTGGTGCCGAAGTTGACTTAAACTGTTATTATGTTGTTATTGCAATAACAAACCAATAACACAGAAGAAATCATGAAGGAATAACAAGATTTGTTATTTTGTGCGGAGAGGTGGAGCAGCATAATAACAAAAAATGTTATTGAACTGGTATGTCTCCATAACAAAAAAAGTCATTGTTTTGGTTTATTTGTAATTTGCAAATAAACCTGCAGTTGCTATAACTCCTCTGTACTAGTCAGGGCTGCAGAGTCGGGTACCTCCAAGCGACTTAGAATCCATACTTTGAAGAAAACTCAGACTCTGGATGCAGGATATGACGTCAACGACGACTTCAGCTCTCCAAAAATACCCGACTTCACAGATTCCGACTCCAAATAAAAGTTGCTGAAAATTTGCTGAGTCCGGTGCAGTCTCCGAGGTCTCACTCCAGCTCGAACTTCAACGTCAGCTCCGACTTCCTGGCTCTGTGAAAATAATAACAGTTTTTGTTATTCACACTTCAAAAATTCTCAATAAATAAATCAATTCCGTTAGGGAACATAACAAAATTAAAAAAATGAACTCTCAAAAATTTTAGCTTGAAACCATGTCATGGCCAAATTAATGACCCCGACGAAATTGGTCAAAATTATCCCATAGTTCTAGCCAATTTTAGCAAAGTCCCTTGGGACCATCCACAAACCACGTGGACACTTTTTTGGAAATCCCAAACTCCTCCCCCTCCCCTCGTGGACAATTGTCCATACAAAAAAACTTTTTTGTATGGAGCGTGGACAATCGGCATACTCCTCCCCCCCCTAAAGTGTCCACGTGGTTTATGGATGGTCCCCTTAGGGGGTATATCAAATAATTAAAAAAATCAGCTTTCAAAATTTCAACTTTTTAGAATAATTTTAGCTTAAGGACCCCATTTCATGGCCAAAATAATGTCCCCGACGAAATTAGACAAAATTATCCCAAAGATCTACCCGAGCAGACGGAAATAACTTGGGAAGGTCAGTTTTTGATATTGTGAGAAGATCGAAATATGTTATTGGGATGATCGGATTAGTTGTTAAAATAACAAAAATCAATAACAAAGATTTGTTCGAAGAATAACTTAAACTGTTATTATGTTGTTATTGCAATAACAAACCAATAACACAGAAGGAATCATGAAGGAATAACAATATTTGTTATTTTGTGCGGAGAGGTGGAGCAGCATAATAACAAAAGATGTTATTGAACTGGTATGTCTCCATAACAAAAAAAGTTATTGTTTTGGTTTATTTGTAATTTGCAGTTGCCATAACTCCTCTGTACTAGTCAGGGCTGCAGAGTCGAGTACCTCCAAACGACTTTGAATCCATACTTTGAAGACAACTCCGACTCTGGATGCAGGATATGACGTCAACGTCAGCTCTCCAAAAATACCCGACTTCACAGATTCCGACTCCAAGTAAAAGTTGCTGAAAATTTGCTGAATCCGATGCCGTCTCCGAGGTCTCACTCCAGCTCGAACTTCAACGTCAGCTCCGACTTCCTGGCTCTGTGAAAATAATAACAGTTTTTGTTATTCACACTTCAAAAAATTTTAATAAATAAATCGATTCCGTTAGGGAATATAACAAAATTAAAAAAAATGAACTCTCAAAAGTTAATTTCATCGGATTAATTTTAGCTTAAAACCCCATTTCATGGTGAAATCAATGACCCCGATGAAATTGGTCAAAATTATTTCATAGTTCTAGCCAATTTTAGTAAAATCCCTTAGGGGGTATATCAAATAATTAAAAAAATCAACTTTCGAAATTTCAACTTTTTAGAATAATTTTAGCTTAAGGACCCCATTTCATGGCCGAAATAATGACCCTGACGAAATTGGTCAAAATTATCCCATAGTTCTAGCCAATTTTAGATTGTGTTATGGACACTTAGAAACTTTTCCATTTGTGCGATTTATGGTAATTTTATTTCTAAGTATACCGAACGAATAACAAATTTTGTTATTAGGAGAGTTTTTGAAATGTATAACATTTCCTCTTATTATCGTTTTCAACATTTTCAATATAATATCACTTCAATACCAAATTTTGTTATTTTATCAGAAACTGTTATTATTTTTTCTTCTTGAAGTTGAACTTCAGGATAAAATAATAACACTTTTTGTTATTTTAACAGGATTTGTTATTGAAATATTATCAATTTTGTTATTACCGTCTGCCCGGGTAAACATATTTAACAAAAGAAAAAATAATAACAGATTGTGTTATGGACACTTAGAAACTTTTCCATTTGTGCGATTTATGGTAATTTTATTTCTAAGTCAGTATATCGAACGAATAACAAATTTTGTTATTAGGAGAGTTTTTGAAATGTTTAACATTTCCTCTTATTAGCGTGTTATTAAACATTTTCAATATAATATCACTTCAATAACAAATTTTGTGTTCTTCTTCTTGAAGTTGAACTTCAGGATAAAATAATAACACTTTTTGTTATTTTAACAGGATTTGTTATTAAAATATTATTAATTTTGTTATTACCGTTTGCCCGGGAAGTACCACTTCGATTAGAGACCAGAAAATAATCGTTGGATAATGTTTTTTTGATGGCAATATAATCTTCAATGTAACAGAGCAAATCCGATTCAAGTATCACTAAATTGCTCAAAGGTGCGTTTAATGGCACCGGGCAGATGGTAATAACAAAATTCAGGCCATTTGAATAACAAATACTGTTAATAACAAAAAGTGTTATGGAATATTCTTGCAATATCCATTTTTGCACAAGAGTTTAATAACAGTTTATGTTATCATAACAAAATTTGTTATTGGTCTGATATTGGTTGAAAGCCAAAACAACTTTGAAATAACATTTTTTGTCATGGAAAAGTAACTCCAACTGTTATTGATCCTTGCACTGTAACTTGGATTTTGCCCGCACTTTTCTCTCGCATTTTTGACAACAGTAATTTGAAAAACTAGGCAACCAGTCAACAACTAGTAAATGTAACATTTTCAGTCGCAGTTTCCACCAAATTTGACTTTCACACTTCGAAATGGAGCATTTCCATTCGAGCAGTTATTGCTTTTTCTACAATGTATTCCTTATGGGAGAACTGTCGAATTCGGGTGCTCCATTGCGATTGACAGCTACAAAACAAGCAAACAACAGTTTGACAAGTCGCAATAGTGCGATCGATAGTAATAATTTAGTGTGGAATCCAAGTTAGTGGGAATTGCGCAATATTGGGATGATCGGATTAGTTGTTAAAATAACAAAAAAGAATAACAAAAATTTGTTCGCAGATTAACTCAAAATGGTATGAGTCTGTTATTACAATAACAATCCAATAACAAAAAAATCATAACGGCGCATAACAAGTCTTGCTATAAATAACATAAAATGTTATTGGCTTAGTATTTTCAATTATCAAAAAATGTTATTCCCAGGTTTTTTCCGTCTGCTCGGGCAGTTGGTAATGAACAAGATTCGGCTTATTGCGTACAGATACGAATACGGACAGTCGCTGCTACACTAGGGTGTAATATGGTTGTATGGAAAAAAGTAAAGTTGATCAAATTCAATGAGCACAGTACTTTTCGATTTCTTTTGGGGTCCTAAACAACTCCCCAAAGTTTGAGAACGATTGGATAAGTCCCCATTTTGCACAAAGCGATTCAATTTCCCATATAAATTTGTATGCGGAAAACCATTTTTTTTATTTTTATATTTAAGAAATCCACGTTTCACGCTATATTAAAACCGGATTAATATTCGGTTGCTCTGGAATGTGCTCTACAACATTCCCCAAGAGAGTATGGTGCTAACTTGCTCCTATAAAAAGATACAGCGTGTTCAAAATTCGTCTAAAACGTGATTTTCGAGCAAAAAACACGTTTGAGACGAGTTTTGAACACGCTGTATCTTTTTATAGGAGCAAGTTAGCACCATACTCTCTTCGGGAAAGTTGTAGAGCACCTTCTAGGGCATCCGAATATGAATATGCCGAATATGTCGCGTAAAACGTAGATTTTTAAAATTACAATATTCAAAAAAATGGTTTTTCCCATACAAATTTATATGGAAAATTGAATCGCTTTGCGCAATGTGAGGACTTAACCAATCTTTCTCAAACTTTAAGGAGTTGTTTAGGACCCCAAAAGGAACTGAAAAATTGCTGTGCTGGAAAATCAATTTTGTTATTACACCCTACTGCTACACACTTAATGAAGCATCTCATAACAAATCGAATCGGGTTCACCGAATGTTATTGATGGCTCCCGTGCGGCAGATGGTTGGGGTGCAATCAACTAAGACACCATTATTTATCTCATCGACGGAATTGATTGGACTTTTTCGGGGTTCGGTTGGTACTCTAAATGAGATAAAGTTTTGTGATGATGATTCATGGGGGTAAAATGTAAGGGAAGCAATTTTCGACGCACACATTTTAATTACCCTGGAAATGTTCTATTTTACATAAATATCAGTCCCAAAGTCGGCTTTATTTTATGGGACAACACCGGAGGAAAATGTTTCCCGTTTAGGGCAAGATAATAAAACACCACAAGCCAGCAAAAGCTATTCAGTGTGTGGTGAATATATTCGACCCCAAATACAGTATTTTACGACGCCTGTTTCCGATTGTTATGCCCTAAATCTTGGGGGAGGCCCGGTCGATTCAGCATACCCTTTTTTTGTCCGATAGATATCTATCGGTCCCGGGAGGCAGAAATTGAGTGGGAAACCCAATTCGACTATTCGGGGGAAAGTTGGTAATTATTGACAGGAAATTCAGCCTGCCGATGAATTATTTTTTTTTTTAATTCAATTTTAATCTCTGTTTTCCATAAAGAGAATATTCATGACACTTACATGGAACAAATTCCGTTACTGGTCATCCAACAATTGACAAACAACCCTTCTCAAAGCTTCTCAGTTATGCTCCGGACACATATGTGAGATGAGAGCCCCCAAGTAAAGCCTTTTATAAAGTGCTAACCAACCGTCAACGGCGGAGTAAACACTTGGGCTAAATTTACGAAATCCGGCCGAGTTCAAAGGGATCTTTTATTCATTTCCGCACACACAAGTGTCTAATCTTCCCGGAAAGCTCGGCAGGGTCGTCGTGGGCTGCCTTCATTTTCAAGTAGGGTTCACTGCTGGGAGCAGGCTAGAACATACGCGCAACGCACAGTACCGACGGGAAAGGTGTTGAAACCCGGCGGGACCACAAGCCGGCCATTAATTAGAAAGCTGACCCCCTCGTCATGAAGTCAAAACGGTCCGGTTTTTCGGGAAGGATGAAATCCCCATGAGGGCAAGGAGGACGTTTACACGCAGCTCTATTGGACTATGAATAAGGAATATATTTTGAGGTTCGTGTTTGCGGATGAATTTCAATGTCCGTGTCCTTATCTGAGTGTCTTTGAACTTTCTAATTGAATTTGGTAGACATCACTCGTTGAATAGTGTGTACGTAAAAATTGCCTAATTATGCCTTTTAGTATTCATAACGATTCAAAAACATTTGTTTCCATCCACTTTAAATGTGATAACTAAAGTCAATAACAGAGTATTATACTATTTACAATTTACAGAAATTTCTCATCTAATTGGAATGCAGCACACCATTCATAGAGAACATTACCTTCCGTCCTGAACAATCGATACATAACAAAACGACGTACGCAACGCAACCATAGGAAAATTTAAACTGCATTTTGAGTGCGTCGTTTACGTTGCTCAGTATAAATACCTCAGTACGACGCTCTTGCTCTGGCAAATAAAACGAAAAAGCCTGGTGATTATTCAAACGAAACCATGGCTTTTGTCTAGTAACAGAATTCATGCCAACGAATGATCTGGTTACATCGACGAGCAGTAATTAGTGTATGATTCTGTTTGTTATAGCAGCTTATGTAAAGAGAATACTTAATCTCCGTATCAGCAATTAAGCTTAATTTATCAACACAGGTTTGTAAAGTATGCCACATTTAGTCGGTTACGATCAAGCCGTCAATCATTTTCAAATGCCTGAAGGAATTTTTGATTTGACGACACCTCTTCGATTTGCGTGAAACTTTGTCCAAAGGGGTAACTTTTGTCCCTGATCACAAATCCAAGGTCCATTTTTTAATATCTCGTGACGGAGGGGCAGTACGACCCCTTCCATTTTTGCACATGCGAAAAAATACACGTTTTTCAATAATTTGCATCCTGAAAAGGTGATGAAATGAACTTTTATGTATAATTGGACACCCGATTTGATGACGTACTCTAAATTCCAAAAAAAAAACGTATTTTTTATCGAAAAATAATAAAACAGAGTTTTTAAAACGCAGAGAGCAGACAATTTCGATTTTTTTTTAAATATAAACATAAGGGGTTTGCTTGTAATCACCATGAATCATCGTGATTATACGATTTTTTTTGAAAAGTTGGTTGTGTCCTGGGTGATGAATAGAGAGAATGCGTAACGTGATTTTCGAATGATCCCACTTTGTTTACATCTACAAAATAGGAGGCTGTTCAAGCACAAGCATGACTTTTTTCTTACTGGCAAATGAGCTGTTTTATAATCAGTAGTATGTGTTTTATTTTTTCTACTTTTTGACATTTATTGCTGGAAAATGGTCGCTTTTCGATCGGCTAGAAGAGATTTTTTTTAACGGGTGACGAAGAACTGCGCGAGAGTTTCATTCTGCGATGTCGCAGATAAATTCTCTGGCTGATTCCTGGAGCTCTTCCTGGTCCAGGGAAAAATATCGCTTATTCTAGCGAAGCTGATCCAACAAACAGAGAATATTTTTTACTTAACCAGGTATTCAAACGGAATCAAATAATAAAGACAGCTTCTGGATGGATCAACCGCATCGACTCCATAAACAACTTCCAATTATAATTTTAAAAAATTACGATCTCGCCTTCAACTTTCAACCATCAACTTGGTTCCACTTTGACAGCTCCAAATTGAGGCCGTTTTGCGAACCACTATTCAGCACCCAGGTTGTGTCGATCATGACAGTTCATCGTTACCCGCGACAGACACGAATGACGAAACAAAGAAAAACGCAAAAGTTTTTGCAATTCCGTCGTGAAACTACTTACTTTTCCTGTCATTCTTGAACGACGAAATAACCTTATTTTCTGAACCAAAAAAAACAGAATCGAACAGCAACACTTTTTAAAATAAATGCTGAAAAGTTCTACTTTCCAGCACTCAAATGGGTGCTGAAAAGTTGAACTTTTCAGCACTTCTTTTGAAAAGTAACACTTTTCAACATTTTTTTGATTTAAACGATTTATTGACAAAAAAAATTAAAATTTGACAAAAAATTTCACTCACTGTGTGTTTTTTGGGATTGCAAAAAATTTTGTATGGAACTCGTTCCAAAACTTGATTTTTTCAGCACTCTTCGTATTTATCCAATTCGGTGAACCTCGTTGGAAAAATGTACGACTCGTGCTGAAAAAATCCTCTTTTTGCAACTTGTTGCATAAACTACTATTTCAAAACTTTTGTTTTGTAAAATCACGATAACTCTGGATGTAGCAAACCCCTTTTGTTTACATATCAACATTTTTGTCATTGTCTGCTCTTCATCTTTCTAGAACATTGTTACACATTAAAAAATAACGCTGCAAAGTTAGCAAAAACACGAAATTTTAAAATGATAGATTTTATTCTAGATGAAAAAATTACCCTTCTGAGTTAATGTAGATTCAAAACGAATATTACACTTCCCATAAAATGACATGTTCAAAACAAATTACAGGTAAGTAACAACAAACTGCAGCTTTTTAAAACTTTTTTGTGTTTTTTTTTTCTCGATGAAGTATAGGTTTTCTGAATTTTGAATCAGCCATCACATTAGGCGTCCAATTTTACATTAAACTTCTTTTTACACCAAATTTTCATCTAATCACCTTTTCAGACTGAAAATTATTGAAAAACATGTCTTTTTTCGCATGTTCAAAAATTTAAGAAGTCGTTCCGCTCCTCCTTCTCCGGATATAAAAAAAAAACTGACCTCAGATTCGTGATCAGGGACAAAAGCTACTCCTTAAGACCAATTTTCACGCAAATCGAAGAGGGGTCAGGGAAACTGCTGAGTGAGTTTGCGGAGAATGACTCATCAATTAACTTACTGTTCAATATTGCTTAAAATGCACGTTTGAAAAGATTGCATAATACCCTCTGGCTCGATTCTTTTGGCGATAATAAGTAACTGTGCCAATTTTGAGCCAAATTGGTAGATGTTTTGGGGTCGCTTTTTACCGTTGAAGTTTATATGGGGAAAATCGCGAAAATGTATAGGGAAAAACATCGTTTCAGTATTTTTGCTGCAAGGTGGCGCAAAATTGTTCAACCCATGTAATATTTTTTCCCAGGAGTTCTACAAGAGCTCTTCAAGATAGCTACAGCATAGCAGTTTGGACCGCGGTAGGATAAAAGTCTCTTCAAGTATTCTTCCAAACTCCTGAAGAAGTTTTGAAGAGAATTTTATCCTACCGCGGTCCAAACTGATATGCTGTAGCTATCTTGAAGAGCTCTTGTAGAACTCATAGAAAAAAATATTACTTGGGAAGTGTAAGATCAAACCTCTGGCATTTTTTTGTTACGCAGCTGTATAAAATTGTTGGAAAATGTCATTAATACAACTTTCGCGTTTGCAATAACCTCGATATTTAATTTTTCATTAAGACCAAAAAAATCATGTTATGTATTAAACTTGCTGCTCATTCAAAAGTCCATCCTTTCTAGAACACCAAACAGAGAACTTGAACAATGGAGCATTTCCATTCGAGCAGTTTTTGCTTTTTTCTACAATGTATTTCTTATGGAGCGAACTGTCAAAAACTGCTCGACTGCGGGTGCTCCATTATCAGTAGGGTAGAGTAGTCATCAATGAGACACGGGGAACAATGATAAAATGGCTCTCACAAGTCGTAGTTTCAACCAATCAGGCTTATATTTGGGGGAAAGGTGTGTCTACTGGATACACGACTGCCATTATAGTGGCTTTGGTTATGGACGCTCCCTTGAAAAGTTATTCATAAATGTTTGATTCTGGGGTGTAAAAGTAAATTATGGACAAAAAATCCTTTTTCGCTCGTAGGCTGCCATTTACACCAAAACTAATATTTCTTCAAATTTCTTTCGACGTTCCATAGGGATTAAGTTGGGCTACAATGTCCTTTCATAAGATTTGGCCAAAATTTAGAATATACCCAGAATCCAGGGCTGTCTCATTGTTCCCCACTCATTTCAGTCCATGGGTAACAATGAGACACTTTGATTTTTCTTCAATAAACTTTTCAAAATCGATGGAAATCTTTCAAAACATGAATTAAAAGTGATTTTTGGCATATTTATAGAGTTTAAACTTCTTTTAACCAAAAATACCAAGTTATTTGGTATTAATATATGGATTTTACAAAATTTCAATACTTTTTAGTGTAACTTTTGTTATTAAAAGTTTCATGTTGGCAAAATTGCTCTAAAATGTTCAAGGCAAGTCACCTGCAATGGAACAATACAAAAACATGATGTTTTGCTAGAAAAATGTTGATTTTCGTAAAGTGTCTCATTGTTCCCCAGCTGTATCATTGTTCCTGCCAAGTGCGTCTACAATGAGACAGTTGAATAACTCTGGCTGTAGATGTCGGATCGATCTCATATTTTGGTCAATGTTAGAACACATTAAAAGAAAGATAATGCAACTAAAAGCTCATTAAAACATGCTAATGAAAAAATTAGAAAAATCGTTGAAAGTTGAAAACAAAAAGTGTCTCATTGATGACTACCCTACCCTATTTACCATGGCATTGTGTACTGCTTCCGATCTGTTCAGGCGTCAAATTTGATAAAGGCCAAAAATCATTTCCACCTGCTGTGAATAAGTAATGAGTCAACAATGGCTGCTTAACACCACGGGATATTTTTGTTTGATCAGAATGGGGTTGTCACACAAGTGTATATCGTAGTCAGTGTCCTAATTGTTCACGTTTAAAGCTTTTTAAATGGTTATGGCATTATTGAAATCATGATTTCAATTTCGCCCAAAATTGCCCTAATATGAGATTCTCCTAGGAAATTTAATTTCCAAAGACCACCCTTCGGCAAAGTTGTAGGGAATTGAATTTCCTACAAGGATATCACACTTGGTCAATTTTGGGCGCGACACGCACCTACTGGCAGAAAAATACTGAAGCGATGTTTTTCTGCATACATTTTTGCGATTTTCACCATATAAACATCAACGATAAAAAGCGACCCTTAAACCTCAACTGATTTAGCTCAAAATAGGCACATATACTATTTTTGCCTAAGGATTTGTTTACATCTGAGCAGTTCTCTAGGATTTCGGTCATTCGATTTTTTTTGTATTTTTTAATCCGACTGAAACTTTTTTGGTGCCTTCGGTATGCCCAAAGAAGCCATTTTGCATCATTAGTTTGTCCATATAATTTTCCATACAAATTCGGCAGCTGTCCATACAAAAATGATGTATGAAAATTCAAAATCTGTATCTTTTGAAGGAATTTTTGATCGATTTGGTGTCTTCGGCAAAGTTGTAGGTATGGATACGGACTACACTGGAAAAAATAATACACGGTAAAAAAATTTGGTGATTTTATTTAACTTTATCACTAAAACTTGATTTACAAAAAACACTATTTTTAATTTTTTTATTTTTGATATGTTTTAGAAGGCATAAAATGCCAACTTTTCAGAAATTTCAGGTTGTGCAAAAATCACTGACCGAGTTATGAATTTTTAATCAATACTGATTTTTCAAAAATCGAAATTTTGTCGTAAAAATTTTCAACTTCATTTTCGATGTAAAATCAAATTTGCAATCAAAAAGTACTTTACTGAAATTTTGATAAAGTGCACCGTTTTCAAGTTATAGCCATATTTAAGTGATTTTTTTGAAAATAGTCGCAGTTTTTCATTTTTTTAAATTAGTGCACATGTTTGCCCAGTTTTGAAAAAAATATTTTTGAAAAGCTGAGAAAATTCTCTATATTTTGCTTATTCGGACTATGTTGATACGACCTTTAGTTGCTGAGATATTGCAATGCAAAGGTTTAAAAACAGGAAAATTGATGTTTTCTAAGTTTCACCCAAACAACCCACCATTTTCTATCGTCAATATCTCAGCAACTAATGGTCCGATTTTCAATGTTAATATATGAAACATTTGTGAAATTTTCCGATCTCTTCGAAAAATATTTTGGAATTTTCAAATCAAGACTAACATTTCAAAAAGGCCAAACATTCAATATTACGCCCTTTTAAAATGTTTGTCTTGATTTGAAAATTCCAAAAATATTTTTTCGAAAAGATCGGAAAATTTCACAATTGTTTCATATATTAACATTGAAAATCGGACCATTAGTTGCTGAGATATTGACGATAGAAAATGGTGGGTTGTTTGGGTGAAACTTAGAAAACATCAATTTTCCTGTTTTTAAACCTTTGCATTGCAATATCTCAGCAACTAAAGGTCGTATCAACATAGTCCGAATAAGCAAAATATAGAGAATTTTCTCAGCTTTTCAAAAATATTTTTTTCAAAACTGGGCAAACATGTGCACTAATTTAAAAAAATGAAAAACTGCGACTATTTTCAAAAAAGTCACTTAAATATGGCTATAACTTGAAAACGGTGCACTTTATCAAAATTTTAGTAAAGTACTTTTTGATTGCAAATTTGATTTTACATCGAAAAATGAAGTTGAAAAATTTTTACGACCAAAATTTCGATTTTTTGAAAAAATCAGTATTGATTAAAAAATTCATAACTCGGTCAGTGATTTTTTGCACAACCTGGAAATTTCTGAAAAGTTGGCATTTTATGTCTTCTAAAACATATCAAAAAATAAAAAAAATTAATAATAGTGTTTTTTTGTAAATCAAGTTTTAGTGATAAAAAGTTAAATAAAAAAATCACCAAATTTTTTTTTACCGTGTATTATTTTTTCCAGTGTAGTCCGTATCCATACCTACAACTTTGCCCAAGACACCAAATCGATCAAAAAATTCCTTCAAAAGATTCAGATTTTTGAATTTTCATACATCATTTTTGTATGGACAGCTGCCGAATTTGTATGGAAAATTATATGGACAAACTAATGATGCAAAATGGCTTCTTTGGGCATACCGAAGGCACCAAAAAAGTTTCAGCCGGATTAAAAAATACAAAAATTAAAATTGAAGAAAAAAGACCGATTTCGTAGAGAATTGCTCATCTTCGATTGATTTTGGCTGCAATACCATGCGTCCGCATCAAAATTTATGAGTATTTTTGAATTTATGGAGACGCACGGTGTTTCACGAACAGAGTTTACCTATGACACCAATCGTTCACTAAAATCAATAGCTACGAATCTTTCTCAGAAATATCAGAACTCTTCCAAAAGCAAAAGAAAAAATATATGTTTTCGACGTCTAATTTCTGTGACGGAGCTGTGGTTTTCCCCAGATTGTCAGGCAAAACTTTTTCCATCACGTATTTAGTATTCGTACCCAGCAAATGGAAGCCAACGACAGTGATCAGTTTTCCCAAAAGTTGGACGCCGACAAATAACAACCACCACGTGAGAGCGTCCACTTCAGCGAAAGCCACGTAGAAAAACAGAAGAGTTTTTTTTTATTGGATACTCACAGGACCGATACCGGCCAAGCTCGGAGTTGGAGTTTTTGTTGAGCAGCACTCCTGGGGGCATTCCGTCCTTCATGCGGGAGTTGAGGAACTGCAGACAGCAGAAGCAGATAATTTCCTGGAAGTACACCCGGAACCTGCAACCGGAAATAGATACGTGGAACCGCTGTTAGTGGGATTTTGGCACGTACTTTGGTGGTTTCAACTAGTTGTACTTGGCGTGTAATTCCACGAGAATGCAAACTGACGTGGTTTTGGATTGGAAAAGTTTTCGAAATTAACACTACCAGCATACACTGACCTGCTGTTCATCCAGTAGTAGATGATTGGGTTGACCATCGCGTTTGACATGGCCAGCCAGTAGAAGCCCAGGTATAGCTGCTGCACGTAGCTGGACGACGTCATCTGGTTGTTGTGGTACGCGTACACGAAGAACAGGTGATAGGGCAGCCAGCAGATGGCGAAGATGGTCACCACGATGATGAACATGCGCACAACCTGGGGAAGAGGAGAAGGGATATATCAATGAGTATTAAACATAAATTATCTCATTTAAATCAAAAATCAAGAAGTCAGCTATTTTAAAGCTAAAAAATATCGAATTTCAATTTAAACTCAATGAAACCTGATTGATGTTTCTGTGAGAGCAGTTCATTATTTATTTTGTTACTCTTTGGTGTTTTATTCCTTATTTTTTCAAGCATTTATTATTTCGTTCTTCTTTATGGTTTCATTCAGAGCAAACCCTAAAAAATATATATATTTTGGAAGTAGAAATTCAGAGTTATGTTTGAGAGAAAAGTGATGTTCAGAGTACTTTTAGAGCTGAGCAATTCTCTAAGAAATCAGTTTTTTTTTTAGAATTTTAATTAGTGTATTTTTTAATCCAACTGAAACTTTTTTGGTGCTTTCCATATGCCCAAAGAAGCCATTTTGCATCATTAGTTTGTCCATATAATATTCCTTACAAATGTGGCAGCTGTCCATACAAAAATGATGTATGAAAATTAAAAAATCTGTATCTTTTGAAGGATTTTTATTATCCATTTGGTGCCTTCGGCAAAAAAATAATACACGGTAAAATTTTTTTTGCTGATTTTGTATTTAACTTTTTGTCACTAAAACTTGATTTGCATAAAAACACTATTTTTTATATGTTTTAAAGGACATCAAATGCCAACTTTTCAGAAATTTCCAGGTTGTGCAAAAAATCTTTGACCGAGTTATGAAATTTTCAATCAATACTGATTTTTTCAAAAAAATTAAATAAATATTCCAATCTTTTCGAAAACAATATTCAAAATTTTTAAATCAGGACTAACATTTCGAAAGGGCCAAAAATTCAATATTACGCCCTTTTAAAACATTTGTCTTGGTTTAAAAAATTTCACGGCGGTTTCATATTTTAACATTGTAAATCGGACCATTAGTTGCTGAGATATCGACTTTTGAAAATGGTGGTTTGTTTAGGTGAGACTTAGAATGCATAAATTTTCCTGTTTTTAATCACTTGCATGGAAATATCTCAGCAACGTATCATCAAAGTTCAAAAAAGCTAAATATAGAGAATTTTCTCAGCTTTTCCAATAGTTTGTTTCAAGAGTGGGCACTAATTTAAAAAAAAAAAAAAAAAACAAAAAACTGCGACTATTTTCAAAAAAACTACCCAAAAATGGCTACAACTTGAAAACTGTGCACTTTATCAAAATTTCACTGAAGTACTCTTTGATTGCAAATTTGATTTTACATAAAAAATGAAAAAAATGTGTTTTTTGCAAATCCAGTTTCAGTGGCAAATAATAATAAATAAAAATTTTACCGTGTATACCTACAACTTTGCCGAAGACACCAAATCGATCAAAGATTTCCTTCAAAGGATACAGATTTTTGAATTTTCTTACATCATTTTTGTATGGAAAGCTGCCAAATTTGTATAGAAAATTATATGGACCAACTAATTATGCAAAATGGCTTCTTTGGGCATACCAAAGGTACCAAAAAAGTTTCAGTCGGATAGAAAAATACAAAAAAAAATCGAATGACCGAAATCTGAGAGAACTGCTCAGCTCTAAAAAACCAAGGGGTTTCTAGCATCGTGTCAGACTGGTCACTAATCCGGAATTACTTGGAATTTGAGCAAGTAATTCTGTAATTCCGGATTTACTGAGTAATTCCAGAGTAATCCTGGTAATTCCTGATAATCCCAGTAATCCTGGTAATTCCATAATTCTTTTTTGTGAAAACATACTTCAGAAAATAATAAAATATTGAAAAATAACTGTTAAAAAGATAATTTCGATAAACCTTTTATGATTCTATTTATTGCCTATTAATTTTCATGTAAGAATCCAAAGTTATAGCTAGTACGGAATCATTCGGATTTTCAGTAAGTAATTCAGTAATTCCAGAATTACTCCGCAATTCTGCAGTAATTCCTGTAATTCTGGAATTACCTAGTAATTCCGTAGTAATTCGAGTAATTCCATAGTTTGGTAATTTGGTTTTTCCCATCAATTCAAGTAAATCGGCAGAATGAATTTTGCTTTTCCTTGATGCCTTTTATGGTTGTAAGAAGTACAGAGCGGATTCGGAATGTCCGCAAATTTGGATGCTCTCTAATTCAAATGTCAAAATCAGTTGTCAAACTGATGTTGATATTTACCCCATTATTCGACGATTTCCAAGTAGGGCGTCCAATTTTCCCAGGTTTTGAGTTTGAGCATGAGCATGAGCATGAGCATGGTTGACTGCCAATGAGCTGCTACTCCGTTATTGACAGATCAGCTGAAGTTAAACAATGAATCAAAAATGATCAGTGGGAGCCAACCATCCGTTCACTGTTTAACCTCTGAAGATCTCTAGTTTATAAGTCAATACCGGCGCTCTCCCAAGAAGCCTGCAGTTCAACGAAAGGGAGGAATGTTAGTCCGATAGTTGAAGTTGCAGACTCATCAAGCACATAGTTTTTCGATATATACTTGTTGATACCGCTTGAGACCGTTGAATCCACAGCATCTCCTTCAAGCATCACGTGATTATTTTTTTTTTTTGGGTTAGTAGGATAAGGTATTGGCTTTTCGATGCCTCCCGAGCTACGATGCTATGGGGAGGACTTTCATATCAAACCCGTCGGCGAGCCTTCCGAGCAACGATGCTATGGGAAGGTCTTTCTGGTTAACACACAAAGTCACTCACACACGGTTATTTTGCTCCACTATTATCTCAACGATCCAAATTGTCAGTGCGTCTTTCATTCATTATATAGAAATGGCTTTTTCACCGCGAAAAAATAAAACCTTATTCGAAAAATTTAAACACAATCCACCCGACGCCGTGCCTTCCGATCAACGATGATATAGGAAGGGCTTTGAAAATCACAAATGAAATCACTTTTCACTCCGAATATTTTTTACGACCACGCGCTCCCTTTGTCAATTATGCACTCCAATTTTCCCAGGTTTTGAGTTTCCCGGAAAACTGGAATAATATTTATTTATTCCCGGGAAATTTTTGAAAACGTCATAAAATCTAAGTTTTCTTTATATTTGTTATGTTTTTAAAATCATACTTTAAGCTAAATACTATTAATAATAGGAGAGCACTTTCAGATAGTTTTAAAGATTTTTTTTGTTCTTTGTTGTGCTTTGAATTTCAAATGCACTCAAATGTCAAAATCAGTTGTAAAACAGATGTTGATATTTACTCAATTATTCGATGATTTTCAATCAGGACGTCCAATTTTCCCAGGTTTTGAGTTTCCCGGGAAACGGGAAAAATATTTATTTATTCCCGGGAAATTTTTGAAAACGTCATAAAATCTAAGTTTTCTTTATATTTGTTATGTTTTTAAAATCATACTTTAAGCTAAATACTATTAATAATAGTCCTAAGTTTTCTTTATATTTGTTATGTTTTTAAAATCATACTTTAAGCTAAATACTATTAATAATAGGAGAGCACTTTCAGATAGTTTTAAAGATTTTTTTTGTTCTTTGTTGTGCTTTGAATTTCAAATGCACTCAAATGTCAAAATCAGTTGTAAAACAGATGTTGATATTTACCCAATTATTCGATGATTTTCAATCAGGACGTCCAATTTTCCCAGGTTTTGAGTTTCCCGGGAAACGGGAAAAATATTTATTTATTCCCGGGAAGATTTTGAAAAAGTCATAAAATCTATGTTTTCTTTATATTTGTTATGTTTTCAAGCTTTAAATTTATAGAATTAGCTCAATACTAATAATATCAATCTAAACAAGAATAGCAGTTTTAAGATAGCTTAAACAAATTTTTGCTGTTCTCTGTTGTGCTTTGAATTTTATATGCACCACATTTCTAATTCAAATTACACGGAACAAAATCCGGTTTGCGGAATCGCAAACTTTGCTTCCGATTTGCTCTAAAAATCGCAAATCTCGGTTTCCACCCGTCAGCAGGAAACATTGCTTCCAGTATCGCAAACGGCGATTTTCGATATCGCAAACGTAACGCAGTAACGCCTACCCGCCAAAAGCACGCAGCACGCAGCCACTTCAGTATTTACCTTTTTGAATTGACCGTTAAATCTCAAATTTTCTAACCCTAATAATAAGAAGAAGACTTTAAGAACAAAAACATTCCTTTTTATTTCATGATTTTGAAAACAAATCTCATCCGTTTCGTACTTCGAATTCGTTAATTATTGCCATTGATCTGCACGATGTGGCCTCCTGGTTGCTGGACAGAGAAGAAAAACACCCAACGTTTTGAGTTCTCTTTCGAATATGACCGACATTGACCGTAAAGTGGTCGCCGGTCTTGTCCGGTTCCAGCCAATTACGATTGTCCTATCTGAAGATAGTTCGAAAAGAGTCAAAGCTGGCGCCGGGAGTTTCTATTCTGGAGCTGACCTGTTACGGTGACGAGGTCGGTTCTCGGTTGATATGGACTGTAGCTTTACGCCCCGGCGATGTGGCGTGTATTGAATCCGAGTTTGACGAGAGCGCCACCGTGATCGTAATAAGGAATCCTGACGAACTCGAACACGAATGTACCGCTGCAGATCAATCTGATAAAAGTGTCGGAGGGTGTTCAAGGGTATATCCGTACTGAAGCGAGCCGTAAAGCCTATCTCAAGGCTGTTTTGAAAAAGGAGATGACGTGCATTTTAAAGGTGAACAAGTTTAGGAACAAAGTAGCTGCTCCGAATCTAATTCCGGTCCGAATCCAGCGTCATTTGACCAAGTACCACACTGGTAGTGACCCAAGACCCGAGTAATGACGTCCACTGCTTTGGTTAAAAATCGATGATCTTCTCTTTGACCACCTCCAGAATATCCGCCGACCAGAATATTCCACCGACTTGATCTGCAGCGGTTCATCCGTGCTCGAGACTGTCAGGAACTTCCCCACAAACAGCGTCACGTGCAGTTGTCGCTGCTGGTCAATCGTCGATTTTTTCTTCTGCGGCTTCTCATCCTTTTTGTTGCCTTCTCGAGTTTGCGCACCTGGAAGTAGAAGTTCATGTTAATCCTGAAGTATTTTTAGCAAACACAGATAATACTCACTCGTTGTGTCACATCTGTCCTGTAAGCCCAGTACATGCAATATTGTCATCTGAAAGAAGCAAAATAAAATTTAGTTGTATTAAATACAAATAATTGTTTAATCTTGTTTAGATAAAGAGGGACCAACCACAAATAACGTGGGAATAAGAATCAGGTTTTTTTTTCTAATTCTCAAATTCTTTAAATCCGATCTTTAGTTCTAAAATTCTTTAAAAAATGTTGAATTATTCATTCTAAAATTCTAAAATTCTAAAATTCTAAAATTCTAAAATTCTAAAATTCTAAAATTCTAAAATTCTAAAATTCTAAAATTCTAAAATTCTAAAATTCTAAAATTCTAAAATTCTAAAATTCTAAAATTCTAAAATTTAAAATTTAAAATTCTAAAATTTAAAATTCTAAAATTTAAAATTTAAAATTCTAAAATTCTAAAATTCTAAAATTCTAAAATTTAAAATTCTAAAATTCTAAAATTCTAAGATTCTAAAACTCTAAAATTTAAAACTCTAAAACTCTAAAATTCTAAAATTCTAAAATTCTAAAATTTAAAATTCTAAAATCCTAAAATTCTAAAATTTAAAATTCTAAGATTCTAAAATTTAAAATTCTAAAATTTAAAATTCTAAACTTCTAAAATTCTAAAATTTAAAATTTAAAATTCTAAAATTTAAAATTTAAAATTCTAAAATTCTAAAATTCTAAAATTTAAAATTTAAAATTCTAAAATTCTAAAATTTAAAATTTAAAATTTAAAATTTAAAATTTAAAATTCTAAAATTCTAAAATTCTAAAATTCTAAAATTCTAAAATTCTAAAATTCTAAAATTCTAAAATTCTAAAATTCTAAAATTCTAAAATTCTAAAATTCTAAAATTCTAAAATTCTAAGATTCTAAAACTCTAAAATTCTAAAACTCTAAAACTCTAAAATTCTAAAATTCTAAAATTCTAAAATCCTAAAATTCTAAAATTCTAAGATTCTAAAATTCTAAAATTCTAAAATTCTAAAATTCTAAAATTCTAAAATTCTAAAATTCTAAAATTCTAAAATTCTAAAATTCTAAAATTTAAAATTCTAAAATTCTAAAATTCTAAAATTTTAAAATTTAAAATTCTAAAATTTAAAATTCTAAAATTCTAAAATTCTAAAATTTAAAATTCTAAAATTTAAAATTTTAAAATTTAAAATTTAAAATTCTAAAATTTAAAATTTAAAATTCTAAAATTTAAAATTTAAAATTTAAAATTCTAAAATTTAAAATTTAAAATTCTAAAATTTAAAATTTAAAATTTAAAATTTAAAATTCTAAAATTCTAAAATTCTAAAATTCTAAAATTTAAAATTCTAAAATTTAAAATTCTAAAATTTAAAATTTAAAATTTAAAATTTAAAATTTAAAATTCTAAAATTCTAAAATTTAAAATTTAAAATTCTAAAATTTAAAATTCTAAAATTTAAAATTTAAAATTTAAATTTTAAAATTTAAAATTCTAAAATTCTAAAATTCTAAAATTTAAAATTTAAAATTCTAAAATTCTAAAATTCTAAAATTTAAAATTTAAAATTTAAAATTCTAAAATTCTAAAATTTAAAAAATTTAAAATTCTAAAATTTAAAATTTAAAATTTAAAATTTAAAATTTAAAATTCTAAAATTCTAAAATTTTAAAATTCTAAAATTTAAAATTTAAAATTTAAAATTCTAAAATTCTAAAATTTAAAATTTAAAATTCTAAAATTCTAAAATTTAAAATTCTAAAATTTAAAATTCTAAAATTCTAAAATTTAAAATTCTAAAATTCTAAAATTCTAAAATTCTAAAATTCTAAAATTTAAAATTCTAAAATTCTAAAATTCTAAAATTCTAAAATTCTAAAATTCTAAAATTCTAAAATTTAAAATTCTAAAATTTAAAATTTAAAATTTAAAATTTAAAATTCTAAAATTCTAAAATTCTAAAATTTAAAATTCTAAAATTTAAAAATTTAAAATTCTAAAATTTAAAATTTAAAATTTAAAATTCTAAAATTCAAAATTCTAAAATTCTAAAATTTAAAATTCTAAAATTCTAAAATTCTAAAATTTAAAATTTAAAATTCTAAAATTTAAAATTCTAAAATTCTAAAATTTAAAATTTAAAATTCTAAAATTCTAAAATTCTAAAATTCTAAAATTCTAAAATTCTAAAATTTAAAATTCTAAAATTTAAAATTCTAAAATTTAAAATTTAAAATTTAAAATTCTAAAATTTAAAATTCTAAAATTCTAAAATTCTAAAATTTAAAATTTAAAATTCTAAAATTCTAAAATTCTAAAATTTAAAATTTAAAATTCTAAAATTTAAAATCTAAAATTCTAAAATTCTAAAATTCTAAAATTCTAAAATTCTAAAATTTAAAATTCTAAAATTCTAAAATTCTAAAATTTAAAATTTAAAATTTAAAATTCTAAAATTCTAAAATTTAAAATTTAAAATTTAAAATTTAAAATTCTAAAATTCTAAAATTTAAAATTTAAAATTCTAAAATTCTAAAATTCTAAAATTCTAAAATTCTAAAATTCTAAAATTCTAAAATTTAAAATTCTAAAATTCTAAAATTCTAAAATTCTAAAATTTTTAAATTTTAAATTTAAAATTCTCAAATTTAAAATCCTATAATTTAAAATTTAAAATTTAAAATTCTAAAATTCTAAAATTCTAAAATTTAAAATTCTAAAATTTAAAATTTAAAATTTAAAATTTAAAATTTAAAATTTAAAATTTAAAATTCTAAAATTCTAAAATTCTAAAATTTAAAATTTAAAATTTAAAATTTAAAATTCTAAAATTCTAAAATTTAAAATTTAAAATTCTAAAATTTAAAATTCTAAAATTTAAAATTCTAAAATTTAAAATTTAAAATTCTAAAATTCTAAAATTCTAAAATTCTAAAATTCTAAAATTCTAAAATTTAAAATTTAAAATTTAAAATTCTAAAATTTAAAATTTAAAATTTAAAATTTAAAATTTAAAATTTAAAATTCTAAAATTCTAAAATTTAAAATTCTAAAATTTAAAATTTAAAATTCTAAAATTCTAAAATTCTAAAATTCTAATTTAAAATTCTAAAATTTAAAATTCTAAAATTCTAAAATTCTAAAATTTAAAATTCTAAAATTCTAAAATTCTAAAATTTAAAATTCTAAAATTTAAAATTTAAAATTCTAAAATTTAAAATTCTAAAATTTAAAATTCTAAAATTTAAAATTCTAAAATTCTAAAATTCTAAAATTTAAAATTTAAAATTCTAAAATTCTAAAATTTAAAATTTAAAATTTAAAATTTAAAATTCTAAAATTTAAAATTTAAAAATTTAAAATTCTAAAATTCTAAAATTCTAAAATTTAAAATTCTAAAATTTAAAATTCTAAAATTTAAAATTTAAAATTTAAAATTTAAAATTTAAAATTCTAAAATTCTAAAATTTAAAATTTAAAATTCTAAAATTTAAAATTCTAAAATTCTAAAATTTAAAATTCTAAAATTTAAAATTCTAAAATTCTAAAATTCTAAAATTCTAAAATTTAAAATTTGAAATTTAAAATTTAAAATTCTAAAATTTAAAATTCTAAAATTTAAAATTTAAAATTCTAAAATTCTAAAATTCTAAAATTCTAAAATTCTAAAATTCTAAAATTCTAAAATTCTAAAATTCTAAAATTCTAAAATTCTAAAATTCTAAAATTCTAAAATTCTAAAATTCTAAAATTCTAAAATTCTAAAATTCTTAAACTCTAAAATTCAAAATTCTAAAATTCGATTTTTTGCTTTATTACTTTTGTACTTTTGTACTTTTGTACTTTTGTACTTTTGTACTTTTGTACTTTTGTAATTTTGTACTTTTGTACTTTTTTACTTTTGTACTTTTGTACTTTTGTACTTTTGTACTTTTGTACTTTTGTACTTTTGTACTTTGTACTTTGTACTTTGTACTTTGTACTTTTGTTCTTTGTACTTTGTACTTTTGTACTTTTGTACTTTTTACTTTTTTGTACTTTGTACTTTGTACTCTTTGTACTTTTGTACTTTTGTACTTTGTACTTTGTACTTTGTACTTTGTACTTTTGTACTTTGTACTTTTGTACTTTTTGTACTTTGTACTTCTTTGTACTTTGTACTTTTGTACTTTTGTACTTTTGTACTTTTGTACTTTGTACTTTTGTACTTTGTACTTTCTTTGTACTTTTGTACTTTTTGTACTTTTGTACTTTGTACTTTGTACTTTGTACTTTGTACTTTGTACTCTTTGTACTTTTGTACTTTGTACTTTGTACTTTGTACTTTGTACTTTGTACTTTGTACTTTGTACTTTTGTACTTTTGTACTTTTGTACTTTTGTACTTTTGTACTTTTGTACTTTTGTACTTTTGTACTTTTGTACTTTTGTACTTTTGTACTTTTGTACTTTTGTACTTTTGTACTTTTGTACTTTTGTACTTTGTACTTTGTACTTTTGTACTTTGTACTTTGTACTTTTGTACTTTGTACTTTTGTACTTTTGTACTTTTGTACTTTTGTACTTTTGTACTTTTGTACTTTTGTACTTTTGTACTTTTGTACTTTTGTACTTTTGTACTTTTGTACTTTTGTACTTTTGTACTTTTGTACTTTTTTACTTTTTTTAATTTTTGTTTTTGAAATATTTTTGTAAATATTTTGTTGATATTTGAATTTCTTTCTCATACATACTTTTGTATTCACGAGCCACGTTTACGTATCCGTGCTCTGAACAAAATTGATTTCTGGAGTTTTAATTAAAGCAGAGCATGAGCATGAGAGATCACCCATGGTTGCCCCTCCGTTGCTGAACAGAACCGTAATATCCTTTCAGCACTACTGATCATAGGCTTTGATTTCTGGAGTTTTAATTAAAAGGTCCAAAGTCTTTTTTTTTCTTTGGGTGTTTTCGAATACCCCTGTCTCAAAACGGTTTCAAAAACATCCAGAAAACAAAAACAAAAGTTCATTGAACCTTTTGAAAAACACAAAAATTATCTCCAGATCTGATCTCGTAATTGCATTCAATGGAAATATCTTGAAAGCTTCTTAAATTATAATCATTATTCATGGTTTGTATTAGAATTTTTAAAATGGCTTTTAATTCACTTTTAGATACTTGCGGTACCAAATTCTGACAGAAGGTTAAGTTAAGTTAGGTTCTGTTAAGAAAATATGGGATTACGGAATATGAGAATGATCACCAGACAAACCTAGAACAAATTTGCGACGAAGGAATGGTTTCGCCTTGCCATTCATAGTGTTTAAGTACGGGTCTCACAAATGATACGGAATGGGCATTTCATTGCGGGTACTTTTTCGCTGATCCGGTCCTCCAGCCTAGTCAACTTCAGAAGGGTTGTTTTCATGTCCAACTCGCCGTCATTCTTCACGAAAGTATCCCTCACTGCTCGGGCAACTTCCGTGAAGCGGATACTGTCACCGCAAATTGAACCAAATGCTTCCGGGTGATCGCACTCATCTTGTTTCGATCCTCAACCTCGGTCACCTTCTTTAGCTGATCTCCCATCTTGTTCACAACATTACCTGATTGAAACCTTGGAACGTACCTGCTGGACGTTGTTGTAACTCCACGGAACCGACAATCTTGACATCCTCCAAACGACCAACAGGCAGTCCGTGCATCGATTCTGACGATGAAATTGAAGCGAACTGGACCAGAAAAACTTTAGATTCCGTTAGCACTTTAGTAAGGTTATGTCGGCACTCCCATACTTACCATTGTCGTTTCTTAGTTGCTGTTGATTTACTTGATCCGTTTTATTTCGCCGGAGCATCAAGGTCCGTGAATCAACGGCGGCCTCGGTCGGTGGTGACGGTGCTTTACGGCCCAGTTGGCAAAATGGTCCGGGTCCGGTCTTGCTGGCAAAAACTCGTGACTGATCCGCGAGGTGACTTTGTTTTTGTTTGTTTTTTTTTTTTAACTTTTCCCGAGAATCACAGCAACAGCTGTTTCTGACAGCTAGCGTAACGCACTGGCTGCGGCGGGCAGGACAGAGAATCGCGCCGGCAACATGATGTTTTCGATATCGCAATCATTCTGTTTCAGATGCGAAAGCATTTTTTTCAATATCGAAAACATTTTCGATGATTTCGAAAACAATCAATGTTTCCGATTTCATCGCAAAGTTTTTTCGGATGCGCTGACCGGATTTTGTTCCGTGTAAATAAGTATTTTATAAATATTTATTTTTAAATTATTTCTATATGACATGACAAAAACAGCTTAAAAATTGGTTTAATGTATAAAAAAAATGACAACAAATAAAATGGTACCAATTTATGTAAAATTTTAGAAAAGTTTAAACATATTAATTGTAATACTAATGTTATTTCCAGGCCAAATTAAGATTTTTGTTGAATTCCGGGAATTCCCCGTACAAAATATAAAAATCCCGGGAATTTTGTGCACTACTGCCAAGCACGTGGTTTTGTGCGTTTGACAACTGTCATTCGATCCAATCACAGCGCCATTTTTCTTCTATTTAGTATTGTATTGTAAAATTGTCATATGTTTCCTTTATTTTTGCCTGCTGAATCTGAATCTGCCCGCAGAGTTAGTTAAACAAAAATGTCAAAAACAGATTTTGATTTTTCAAAGGGTTGGTCCGTACATCAATCAGCTTTAAAAAGCTGTCAAAATGACGTGACTTTTTCAGCAACGTTTCTGTTAGAATTAATAGTAAGAATCCGAGAATTTGCAAAAAAACCCTTATATTAACATTCTTACAGTTTTTCCTTCAAAAACTTTTTTGTGTGTAGTGGGACAATCGCCAGCGCCCACCCCAGAAAGTTTCCAAGTGGTCCTTACATGCAAAAATAAAAAATGAATCAAAAGCTTAAAGAAATTCAAATTTGATTTGTTATATTAATGACAAAGCTAATATTCTTGCGTTCAATGCTTTGCCCACATAAATGCATCCTACCTGGTCATCCATTTTCAATTATGCAAATCAAATAATGATCTGCTGTTCAAATGCTTTATGACCGACTAAGTAAACTCAACTCGAATCAAATTGTTGACGGTTTCAATATTCATGTTTTTGCTGATAAATATTTGCTCATTAAGCAATAAGCATTCCCCCGAGCAAAGGTCAACACACCATATTGGACAGTATCGTGGCTACTGCTGTGTCGACGGTATTGTGGTTGTTAGTGCGTCCATCCCGGGAATTCCCGGGACAAAAATCCCGGGATTTTTCCAAAACCGGGAATTCCCGAATCCCGGGATTTTCTATAATTTGTCCCGGGAATTCCCGAAATTGAAAAAATATCATATTTTGGTCTGGAAATTCAGATTTGGTGGTGAAAATAGTAGAACAGTTGAATACTCAGTAATCAATAAAATTAATTAAAATTTGTATTCAGCAAATCTCAGCATTAAATTGGCTTTTTTAGGAAAAAATATTATAATTTTAATTGACAGGTCCGCAAAATGCCTGGTGCTTTAAAAAAATTTCTCTTTTATTTTATTTTTTTTAAGGCTGGATATATTTACGTACCTATATTTTCGATTTTAAATTTGAAAGAAAAACAATCTCATATCAAATTATTTACAATCAAATACCGGCATCTAGGGCAAATAAGTACAAATGTAACAAATAAAGACAGCTATTAAAGCAAAAAATAATTGCATGACGTTTTAGATGACTTCGGTTAAAACAGGAACAGAACAAAACAATTTGTACTTCCTAATGTATTGCTCTAAAATCTCATGTACCTATTTAGACTGTAATTCTGATTTTCCCTCGGTTGGCGGTAGTAACTTGAAGATAATTTGTAAAATATGTTTTATATAAAACAATGAATTCAATATTTATCTGAAATTATACATTGACTAATATCATTTTATTTATTTTCGTTTTTTGTTTTTTAGACTTATAAATTTTTTTAGCCGGGACCGTGGTGTAGGGGTAAGCGTGATTGCCTCTCACCCAGTCGGCCTGGGTTCGATCCCAGACGGTCCCGCACGGAAAAGAGTTCTATCCATAATTTAACAATTCAAATTAGCTGGCTTCAAATTGATGAAACAGTGATTTTTTTGGTTGAATCAGCTAAAATTACAGCTAAATTTACCAACCTGGGATTGGTGAAATAGCTAACCCTGATTGCTGATTTGCTTTCCTAAACTGACAGCCCAAATCAAAATGACAGGAGAGATTTTACCAAAAATAATGGTGTTTCAGCACAATTTTGCGTAATTTTACCGAAAAATTTGCTGGAACCGGCAGCATGGATTTTTTGACAGGTCACCAGTTCGAGACCAAAACAAAGCCTCGTCTTGTATCGTGTTCGATCCTGTTTGAGCCGCTCAGTTCGCGAAGTTTTTTGATGGTTATGTGTGCTGTTTGAGTGCAAGTGCAAGTGCAAAAGGTGATAGAATGTGTTGTGTGAGTGAATAAATCAAAAGCCTGGAAGGTTTTCTGCGGATCGACACCTGAAGGTAAGTTTCAGTAGATAAGGTGAGAAGTTTTTTGTGTTGAGGGAAAGTGGTTAGAAGTTGAGCCTCTCGTTATTGTTTGGATGATGCGTAGGTAAAAACATGTACTTAACATAAAGGGGGAGCATCCCTAAACCACGTGAACACTTTGGCAGGGGAAAGGGGAGGCTGGCGATAGAGCTTTATGACGTTTCGCGTACACACACTAGCGCACCATTTGATTTTGCTGGCCGGACAAAATTTAACCTCAATCTTTTTCGTGTACGTACACGCAATACATGCGCACGTAGATAACTCTATTGTCCACAGTATACTTTTTTGTATGGACATCTGTCCACCTGGAGGGGCGGCGGGTACAGAATGTCCAGACATAGATTGGCCAATGTTTGACAGCTCCGAACAAATAGGGTACCTAATGCCTTTTAAGCACATCCATAAATATAGTTAAATATTGTTAGAAATGAAGTTAAATTAAGTTCAATTAAGTTAAATTAAGTGAAATTAAGTGAAATTAAGTGAAATTAAGTGAAATTAAGTGAAATTAAGTGAAATTAAGTTTAATCAATTTAAGTTTAGTTAAATTAAGTTACATTTGGTAAAATTTTAATAAAAATTTAGAATTCAGTTAAAATCAGTTAAATTCATAAAATTTAGTTAAAATTAGTTAAATTTAGTTGAAATTAGTAAAATTTCGTTAAAATTGATTAAATTTAGTTAAAATTAGTAAAATAAAGTAAAATTTTGATAAGTTTAAATAAATTTTGTTGAATTAAGATGAATGAAAAAAAAAGTTAAATTAAGCAAAATTTAGTTAAATTAACATACATTCAGTTGAAATTAGTTATTTTTTGTGTGATTTAGTTGAATTTGCCCAAATTTGGTTAAATTAAGTTGTGTTAAGTTAAATTTAGTAAAATTAAAAAAATAAGCAAAATTTTCTAAAATTAAGCAAAATTAAGCAAAATTAAGCAAAATTAAGCAAATTTAAGTAAAATTAAGCAAAATTAAATAAAATTAAGCATAATTAAGTAAAATTATGTAAAATTAAGTAAAATTAAGTAAAATAAAGTAAATTTATGTAAAATTAAGTAAAATAAAGTTAAATTAAGTAAAATTGACTTCAAATTATGTTAAATTAAGCTAATATATGTCAAATTAATTTCAATCAAGTTTAATTAAGTAAAATTAAATTAAATCAGTTAAATTGAGCTTAATTTAGTTGAAAATGGTTATATTTAGAAAAATGTAGATGAATTTAGGTAAATTTAGTAGAATATAGGTAAATGTAAGTACATTTATTCAAATGTTATTACATTTGGTAGAATTCAGTTGAATTTAATGTAATTTTGTAGAATTTAGTTAAATTTAAAGTTATTTGGTAAAATTCAGTTAAATTGAGTTTAATTAAGTTAAGTTTACTTAAATTAAGTTAAAATAAGTTTAATTAAGTTAAATTAGGTTAAACTAAGTTAGATTAAGTTAAATTCAATTGAATTAAGTTAAATTAAGTTAAATTAAATTAAATCAAGTTAAATTGAGTTAAATTAAGTTAAATTATGTTAAATTGAGTTAAATAAAGTTAAATTAAATTAAGTTAACTTTAATTAAGCTAAAATAAGTTTGATTAAGTTAAACTAAATTAAGTTAAATTTAGTTTCATTAAGTTATATAAGCTAAATTGAGTTAAGTGGAGTTAAATTAAGTTAAATTTAGTAAAATTGAGTTAAATTAAGTTAAATTATGTTGAATTAAGTTAAATTAAGTTAAATTAAGCTACATTAAGTTAAATTGAGTTAAATTAAGTTAAATAAAGTTAAATAAAGTTAAATTAAGTTAAATTAAGTTAAATTAAGTTAAATTAAGTTAAATTAGGTTAAATTAAGTTAAATTAAGTTAAATTAAGTTGAATTATGTGACATTAAGTTAAATTAAGTTAAATTATGTTAAATTAAGTTAAATTAAGTTAAATTAGGTTAAACTAAGTTAGATTAAGTTAAATTCAATTGAATTAAGTTAAATTAAGTAAAATTGAGTTAAATTAAGTTTCATTAAGTTATATTAAGCTAAATTGAGTTAAATTGAGTTAAATTAAGTTAAATTTAGTAAAATTGAGTTGAATTCAGTTAAATTAAGTTGAATTAAGCTAAATTATGTTGAATTAAGTTAAATTTAGTTAAATTAAGCTAAATTAAGGTAAATTAAGTTAAATAATGTTAAATAAAGTCAAATAAAGTTAAATAATGTTAAATTAAGTAAAATAAAGTTGAATCAAGTTAAATTACGTTAAGTTAAGTTTAATTATGTTAAATTAAGTTAAATTAAGTTAAATTAAGTTAAATTAAGTTAAATTAAGTTAAGTTGAGTTAAATCAAGTTAAGTTAAATTAAGTTAAATTATGTTAAAGTATGTTAAATTAAGTTAAATTTAGTTAAATTATGTTAAATTAAGTTGGATACAGTAAAGTTATTTTGTTTAAGTGAAAGTAATTTGATTTTATATTTAAACTTTATTGAATGCAAAACATAGTTTAAATTTAACATGAATTTACTATAATTTAACCAAAATAACTTTTTGTAAGTTTTTTTTTGTATTTTTTTATTTTTGTATTTTTGTATTTTTGTATTTTTGTATTTTTGTATTTTTGTATTTTTGTATTTTTGTATTTTTGTATTTTTGTATTTTTGTATTTTTGTATTTTTGTATTTTTGTATTTTTGTATTTTTGTATTTTTGTATTTTTGTATTTTTGTATTTTTGTATTTTTGTATTTTTGTATTTTTGTATTTTTGTATTTTTGTATATTTGTATTTTTGTATTTTTGTGTTTCATTTTTTTTTTATTTGTCAATAGAATATCGCAACAAAGCCGTACAATTAGGATGATCAACTATAACATAGTTTAAAAGCCTGGAAACTATTGAAACATCCAAAAAACTTGCTGGACTACCAAAAAACGTACCAAGAATAGCGGAAAATCATGCTACACCAGCAAATTTTTTTTTGAAAATAAAAAACAACTTTACATTCAGCAAGGGATTTTTAAAAATGATTTAGAAATTACCAGTTAAAACAGTCGAAAAATTATCTGGACTTACCGGAAATCGAAGCAAGAACAAAAAAGAAACGAGCTAAATCAGCCAAAAGGCTGGGTGAATAATGCGTGTTTTTCAGGCAGCAACGGAAGCTTTTGAAAGAAAACTTGTAGAAATAGTGGAAAAATTAGCTATTCCAACCAAAACACCTACCAAGAATAGTGGCAAAGTTAGCTAAACTAGCTAAAAAGATGTGTGAAAATACCTAGCTTCGCAGCCATCAATGGAAAATTTTGAGAATGATTCCAAAAAAACTGGTTGAAACAGCCTAAAAACTCGCTGGGCTAACTATAAAACTTCCTAGAATACCATAAAATCTAGCTAAAATAGCTAACAGACCTTCTCAAAACATACAGCTTTTGAGACTGACAGCATTTTTCCAGCTTGTAAATTAGTAAAATTTACTAAAAATTTAGCTAGATTTATCATTTTTAGGACCTGGATCCAGCTGTCAAACCCAGGACTTTTTTTTAGGATTTCCAGCTAAAAAAAATGGTGGTTGAAAAAACAACCAATTTTTTTAGGGTTTTTAACCGAAATTTAGTAAGATTCACGATAAACCTTCTTTCCGTGCGGTGGCATTTTTTCGAGACGAGATTTGTCTGATCACGCCTTCCGTCGGAAGGGAAGTAAATGTTGGTCCCGGACTAACCTAAAAAAGGTTAGGTCGTTAGCTCAGTCCAGGTGTAGGAGTCGTCTCCCTGGGTCCTGTCTCGGTGGAGTCGCTGGTAGGCAGTTGGACTAACAATCCAAAGGTCGTCAGTTCGAATCCCGGGGTGGATGGAAGCTAAGGTGTAAAAAGAGGTTTGCAATTGCCTCAACAATCAAGCCTTCGAACACCTAGTTTCGAGTAGGAATCTCGCAATCGAGAACGCCAAGGCAATGCTGTAGAGCGAATAATTTGATTTTTTGAAATTTTTTTACGCTGTTTTAGTCATGTCATATAAAAATATATATAGAAGAAATAAAAATATAAAAGAATTTCAGAGTTTTTTGCCTTCCTCACCTTACTGAGGAAAGGCTATAAAATCACTCGAAAAATGAACTTCTTAATTCGACCTCGTAGACCCACCTTCACGTATACCTATCGACTCAGAATCATGTTCTGAGCAAATGTCTGTGTGGATGTGTGTAGGTGGGTGGACAAAAAAATTGTCACTCGATTATCTCCGGACTGGATGAACGGTTTTGGACCGTATTAGTCTCATTCGATCCGTCTTGGAGTCCCATAGGTCTCTATTTAAAATCAGCAAGTTTAGTTAAGTACTTCAAAAGTTATGCTAAAAAAACGATTTTGGCGAATGTCCGGAAGATTGTAAAAAGGGTGGTTTTTGCAAGAAACCCTATCATGTTATACATTTTCAGAAAGGTATTAAAAAGACCTTTCCAATGAGCCCAAAACATTGAAGATCTGACAACCCTATCAAAAGTTATTAGCACTTAAGTGTTATTTATACACTTTTTGGAGGCCGGATCTCAGATATTTCAGTAAAAATTATGTCCGGGTCCATCATGCGACCCATCGTTAGTTAGATATTCAAAATACCTTTCAAATGAGCCTTAAACATCAAGGATCTGACAACGATATAAAAAGTTATTAGCACTTAAGTGTTATTTATACACTTTTCGGAGGCCGGATCTCAGATATTTCAGTAAAAATGATGTCCGGATCCATCATGCGACCCATCGTTAGTTAGATAAATGAAAGACCTTTCAAATGAGCCTTAAACATCAAGGATCTGACAACCCTATCAAAAGTTATTAGCACCTAAGTGTTATTTATACACTTTTTGGAGGCCGGATCTAAGATATTTCAGTAAAAATGATGTCCGGATCCATCATGTGACCCATCGTTAGTTAGATAATTGAAAGACCTTTCAAATGAGCCTAAAACATCAAGGATCTGACAACCCTATCAAAAGTTATTAGCACTTAAGTGTTATTTATACACTTTTCGGAGTAGTCAGTAAAAATGATGTCCGGATCCATCATGCGACCCATCGTTAGTTAGATAATTGAAAGACCTTTCAAATGAGCCTAAAACATCAAGGATCTGACAACCCTATCAAAAGTTATTGGCAATTAATTGTTATTTATATACTTTCTGGAGGCCGGATCTGAGATATTGTGATAAAAGTATTGTCTGAATCTTCCATCTTCCATGAAGGTCTGCGAACCCTATCAAAAGAAATCAGTGATAAAATTGATTTGTTAAACATGTTAAGGGAATGTTGCTATTTTTACTGAATGTATTGACTTAATGAATGTGAGGAAGGCACCAACCACCTAAAGGTGGAATTAAAAATATTAGTGGGTTTAAAATCCTAAACACGCAAAAAAAAATCTTTTAGGCTATTTTAAAACTGTCGTCTTTGTTTAGATTGATGTGAGGATTATCACCAGTTGATATTATTAAGCTAATTCTATGATTTTAAGCTTCAAAACATAACAAATGTAATGAAACGTAGATTTTATTACTGATTCAAAAATTTCCCGGGATCCCGGGAATTCCCGGGATTCCAAAAATATTTTTCCCGTTTCCCGGGAAATTCAAAACCCGGGAAAATTGGACGCCCTAGTGGTTGTTAACACTTGCAAACTACATTTCTGTCAAATTAAGTTGTGGAAAGAATAATACAAAAGGTTGGATGTACAAATTAAAGTGCTTTAAATTTTTATTAGCAAAAATATCAATACAAGAAAGAAATACAGTCACAATACCAATATTGCTTCATCTGTAAATTATTTTGTTCGGTCCCTTCAAAAAGCATGCTACAGCTTTGAACCACAAAATCTAAACCTAAACCTTTTTTAACGCGTGCTGACGTGGGAATTTTTAATTGAATCGCGTAAAACTCACAATTTCTCCCTGTCACCCGCATAATCGAAAAGGTACCGTACCGGTTTTCCTTGGCATCAGAAAAAAAATCCAGTGTTCGATGAAATAATAATTAAAATTAGGGAAAGTACAGCCCCGGCGGTGGTTGTGAGGTGTACGATATTGATCGGTTTAAAAAAGGTTGTTTATTTTTGGCCATGACCTTAACCAAACCCATTGGAAACCAGCATCATCAGCCACCGAAAAAAGTCTATGCAATTAAGTGTTTTTTTTTTTCGTTTTGTTCTTCAATCGTACCGGCAAAGAGACCAACTCAAAAAAAATCAGAACTGGGGGTCTACTGGAATATCTTCCACTGAATATGCACTCAAAAGCATTACTCTTTATTCTAAAATAATTGGATGAATGAATGAATGGACGAATGATGGAACGATAAATAGTTTTCGTACAGATAAGTGAGTTTCATCTTTAAACAGTGCATAAATATTGCTTAGGCGGTCATAACTTGCCAGATTTGGGGTGAATCGGGATACATGAGGACCAGATTCAGAGCAACAAAATATGTACTAGACTGGCTCGTCATTATATGGAAAATTTACAAAATAATCAAATCAGACCAAAAAAAATTTTAATGCCTTTTTGGTCGCAAAACAATCCCTTGAAATTTGGGAGCGATTGTTTGCGTCCACACTTTGCGTTTCAATTTTGTATGGGAATTAGTATGGAAAAATCTGCATTTGTTCATTCTTTCATTTGATTTTTATCATTTTTATTTTCCACAAAATTTTTCAAACCAACACAATAGTTTTAAAATTGAGAAAAATTTCTAAAACTTTCCCGACGAGAGTATGGTGCTAACTTGCTCCTGTCAAAAGATACAGCGTCCTCAAAACTGGTCCAAAACGTGTTTTTGCTCGGAAATCACGTTTTAGACCAGTTTTGAGGACGCTGTATCTTTTGACAGGAGCAAGTTAGCACCATACTCAGGCCTGCAAAATGTTTCCAACCCAGCGTACACATGAAGCAAACCAAAATGTCAGTTCACTGCTAGCATGTGACTGTAAGCACGGGTATGAATCTTCAAGAAATTTCAATATGGCGACTTGTATCAGAAGAAATTGAGGCATTTTCGCTAGTTCTCACTGTTCTGTGTTCTGCGTGCACATCCGCAAATATCGGCCACACACATACTAACACAAAGCGCCACCAAGAGGCAAAAGGTAGTTACGAATATTTTTGGCACTTTTGTTCAAAAATATGCGGTTTTGCAAAAACATATAACAAAACCAACTTTTAAGTGTAGTTCGACTATCAAATTTGTAATTCGTTGCTGATTTGTTGGGATTTTTTTAAAAAATAAATAGTTTTTTGCAGCACCCCTTTTGGGCGGACATTTCTGTTGTCACCTTTTGGTTTCTGGATTTGCCATGGATAATTTCACAGTGTAATAAACAGGGCAGCTACCACCACGCGGCGCCAACCTGATACAGGTTTTTCAGACGAGTTTCAATCCCGTGCTGTAAACCTACTGTGTCCGTTCAACCACTGCCGCCTGACTCGTGCCGGTCGGCTGCTGGAGAATGAGAGACGTGAAAAAATGAGCTACACTCACTCAATTCGTGTCGTATGACTGACTCGTAAAATCCTCTCTAAACACTATTTTGACTATTTTTAAACAATTGAATGGTTCTAGACTGTGCAAAACACTTAAAACAACCATAACTTATATTCAAAATTACATTTCCACGCACAAATACCAACTTTTTGTGTAAAAACTTGTTTCTTTATGTGTGTGCATGCAACGTCGAATGAGCGTTGGTCGACTACTGCCTCGCATTGCAGTTGCTCAGTGAGCTAGGGCACTCACGACTGAGTCGGGTTTGCTTATGTCACGGTTTTGCGGTTCAGTGAATGGATCTGAAAAAAATCGTGTATGCGTCGCCGATTTTCGCGTCAGGACCCCTGACATTTTCAGCTCTGACCATACTCTCGTCGGGAAAGTTTTAGAAATTTTTCTCAATTTTAAAACTATTGTGTTGGTTTGAAAAAAATTGTGGAAAATAAAAATAATAAAAATCAAAATGTAAAAAAGAAAGATTTTCCATACTTATTCCCATACAAAATTGATATCCAATGCGCAAAGTGAGGACGCAACCAAACGCTCCAAAATTTTGGGGAGATGTTTAGGAGGCTTTTCAAATTTTAAAATTCGTGTTTAACTGATCTGAACCAGAATGTTTGTAAATAGAAATATTCTATCGGTGCAAGTGTGTTTTTCTAAATTTTCCTTTTTTTATTTCGGTACGGATTTTTAACTGAATTGGCCTATTTGGTGGATTGGTTTTAACAGATTTGTAGAGAAATCTCTTACCTTTAAAACTATTTTAAGGGTTTGAAAATCCATTTAGATGTTAAGAGGATTATACAATTTATCTAATAACGGCAATAAACTTCTAACTATGTCTAACTAACTAGGGAAGACATTCGTAGAACTCTAGTAATATTTAATATGAAGTTGTCAAACTTTGCTGAATTTTCTGTCGTGCTGAATTCAGTAGTCATTCTACTAAATTGGAAGTTTGATGTGTATGTTTTAAAGAGTTCGTCGAAATTGAAAAGTTGAAAAGTACGATATGATGATGCCTGAGGTTAAAATGGGTCCGGCCTAAGGTCAGTCTGGCTTTTTTTGTTGCATTTATTCCGAGAAGGTTTTTGTTTCTCGTCTTAACAAGACAGTATGGTGCGGCGAAAGCGGAGGCAACGGAGCCTAAATTGGATTGACGGTTTTTTGTGGGTTTTCGGGGCAGATCACAACGTTTCTGGAATTGGAATTTGCATTTCAACCATCTTGATTCGGAAACTGATAAAAACAGGAAAATATTCTCTTTCTGGGTTTATGTTCCAATTGATGCAATCTCTAGAAATTTCTACCTTTTTATTCACAATCCTCCTCCTCGGACATCAATTTGAAAATTCACGGTGAATAATTTTGCATTCGATATCAAAGCGCCCAGTTCTCCGAACCTGTTATGAAGTGCTAAGCTAACCAAAGCCTTGCGCAACAACACCTTCAAAAGTTAGCTTCTCCCCGAAAAGTGCTTGGTCAACAAACACTTGTAGATTGGATTCGGGGACAACGATTTTTTTTCAACTCCCCAAAAAAAAAAGAGCTCGTCCGTTTCGTTTTTTTTTTTCATGTCGTCGTTTCCGATAAAATCATGGACCTTGGATTTAGATACACATTTGGGAAAGGTAGCTAGTGAAAATTAAGGTCACAAAATTGAATTAAGGATAGATGCATGAAATGCCTTTCCTTTCCACGAAAGGGATGCCTTTGAGAATCCTTTAGATTTCGATGTTTTCGAAAAAAGTTTGAAGTCAATGTTGATGTTTTGACGAAAGAAAATTACACTTTTCTTTTATAATATTTATTAATGAAGTATAAGTATCTTGACATTTCATAAAGTAAATTCAAGATAAAATCCTCGTAGAAGACAATTACTCTCAAATTAACTTTCGATGCGACATTTTTTTTACTCTAATTTTCCAACGTATTAGATTTTTTTTTAAATCACCGATCAAGTTCCAATCAACCTTATCAGCGTCTAGACCCACCTTTGACTTGAATTTGCATTTTTCGACGAAGGACCCTCGGATTTTTTTTCTTCCGGCCATCCTTTCCGGGGCACTTTGGTCTTTCGCTCAAGGACATAAATTATGCCGGCAAACAGGTTTGATTTGATAAGGAAGGTACAGCTAACACACAAGCAACGGAGGCGTGTTTAGAAGAAAGAAGAAAAAACGCCAACAAATATACCTTTTCGGGAAAATAATGAAAAAAGGGGAGACACAACGTACTCCTTTATAAGTGTATTATGGTGGATTAGGAAGATTTGATTCAATTAGGGAGGAAGATGCACGAAAAATGAGTCAATTTGCGTTCTTTATCTGGGGAGTGGATTCAAAGTTAATCATGCAAAAGACAATATTGTGGCTTGGAAAGTCTTGCAATATCAATAGCAGATTACCATCAACTGGGGTGATTCGGGACTACTGTCTGAGTAGGAACAGAAGTTTTTAGAGCAAACTTTTAAATTTGTAAACAACAGATATCCGAAACCAATTCACCCCAGAGAACGGTACTAGATTTAACAAATGCTTAAGAAGCTTAACATATAATCGACAAAAGTTATGGAATCTCAAGAATAATTCACAAGCTAACTATCTGTATTTCAACACTTCACTTCAAATTTTGACGAATGTTTGAAGATGATGTCGTTCAGATATATGTGGTGTATTTCCGTTACACTGCTGTAGCGGACCATAAACTCGGGTGAGATTGTTTTTGTTATTGTTATTATAGTTGTAAATTAAAGATTGTTATTTAGTTGTAAAATTATAGAACCATTACCATATTCAATACACAAAGCACAAAATAAAACCACAATCTGGAGTTCCCCTCAGGAACATAAACAGAATTTACTTATTCCAAAATTGAACGGCGCAAAACAAAAATTAAGTGTTTCTCTGACTGCAATCTTCAACCTCTTTCCAGAAAGATTATTTTACCCTCACATTTTCTCGGGCTCGAAGAACCCATGGAAATTCGGCAAAATATCTCAACTTCTGCCACAAATGTAATGATGCTCCGCAGCCACAGATTACGACGGCAGATGATGCTGCTTTAAACTCTTTAAGCCTCAGTTATTTGATGGCTAGAGATGTTCACCAAAATTTTCATTCAAAAGTTTAAAAAATATTTGTTCAAAATAAACTTCGAAAAAGGATAAACAGGATTTAAACCCAAAAAAATATGTTATGTGAAAATGACACCTCTAATCCATGAACCCCGGTAAAAGAAAAAGTGCACGCTAAGTGCGAAATATCCAACTTCATCAACCCGAGGAATTTTCCGAGAACTCAGAACTTTTGCTGTGCCCTGGGAGAGCAGTGTTTCCAGCTTGGCTCAATTCGACGTGAGCGTGCTATCTTGCCATTGGCCGCTCTTTGACGTTTAGAGACAAACACGTTTTAATGTTTGAACAAAAACTAGAGCACGCAATGTAAACAATAACAACAACGCACTTGGTTGAACTTGGTTGCCAAGTCCCGAGTCATGATTACAAATGTTAACAGTGCGGGTGACAAATCGTACTTGCAGCAAGTTTTGGGGCGTGTCAAGATAGCTCGTTCAAACTTCTTTCCTGAGAAGAGTGCCAAAATTACACGAAGTTTATCCGGTTTTTGTTAAATATTTCAGGATTGAATTCGAATTTTGGGAATCTGTGAAAGTCAAAAAGTGAGGCATCGGAAGCTGCACAAAATTGCGTCCTTAACTCGCTTGAAATCGCTTGAAATCGACGTGCAACAAGATAGCACGGTCACGACGAATTCTTGTTCAAATATTACCTCTCATGCTAAAAAACACGTGTGAGGATGAACATTTTCCCGACAAACTTGGGCGCGTTTGCTGGTGGTTACAACTTTGTCGTTCTTAAACCGAGTTCGTTGAAGGTGTAAGGAAAATAAGGTACTTAAAGCAATGATTCAATTCGGAGTGTTTCGATCGTCCGTTGCCAGAAATAAAAATTACCAAAACAATTTCACCAACACAGTTTGATAAATTGAGTTTAAAAAAAACAATGTCACTTCGCATCGCATAGAGATGGTGCTTTTAGCGGATTGTAGACTGAAATTTGTCTTTTATATGTAATGATTATCCAGCCCCACCGCACACCTGGGCCGAAGAAAGGGATTTGGAAGATGGGAAGTGTAGATGCTACACTTTTTAAGGGATAAATAGAATTCTTCACGGTTTCCATAAGAGTTGAATTTTAGGACATTTTTAGATGGAAAAACTGATTTTCAGGGTTATGAAGAATCATACATTTCTGTTTCTCTTCAATCAATCGCATTTTTGTTCACATCGTTTATCGTATTTTCAACAGAATCATTAGTATTGTTTGGTTTCGTATTACTTTTTGACTACAACCTCCTTCAACCATCAATTTTCCAGTATTATTTCATACACACACAAGCACAAGCACAAGCACGATCTGCCCATTTTAAAATCCTTTTAGTACGATGTAACCACTCACACCCCCTAACAACGTTTCACCTGTTTTGCTAATCGGGATCATCCCCAGCTGTTGTTTACCGGTATGCTCGTAAAGTGCACAACAAAAGGTTCGTTTTTCGGCGGCAGTGAGCGAGTGTTTGTTTGTCTGCTGAAATTTTCACGTTTGGTGCGTGTGCTTTAGGCTCACGTGTGGCTTCAAATAGCTCTTAAAAAAACATTCCAAATATTACGAACAAGCACCCATTTAGGCTCACCTTGTTTGCCCCGAGCGTTGTGCTGAATTAAAACAAATTTCGAGAACATTTCAATTCTATTACATTGTTAACCCCTTTTGAGGGTCGTTGAAAAAAAAATAACTTTTTAGCGCGATACCATGTTGACTCAAAAAATTATGGGATGAAAACATTTCTTTTTTTTAACAAAAAAAATCAAAATATTCGCTCTACAACATTGCAAAGTGGTTTTTGTGAAAATTGACGAAAATGTCCATTTTTCGGACCACCCTAACACGGCGTAGGTCACCCTAATGGCCAAACAAAAAATACGGGTCTAATTATTTTGGCCAAGGAACCCCCAGAAAAATTTTGAGCCAAATCGAAGCACTTTTATTTTTTTTCTTTAACTTTCATATGGAACTGCTGTATTGTATATTGAAAGACTCTCAATAGCATTGATGTCAATATTTGAAAACCACCTAATAGTTTTCAAGCTCATATTTTCAGTTTCCTACCTTTTTTTAAATTCCAAATTAAATGATTTTTTAAACAAAATGAAGTAACTTTTCTTTGTACTGATCGTACATTAAAGTATAACTCGAATATAAATTTTAGTATTTCAAATTGCTTTTATTATTATCAAAAATCTACCTAATAGCTGAGAGATTTTGGAAAAAATAAATCCTTTTGCTCGAATGAACTTCAACGTTTACAGACTTTATCGATCAAATCAGAATGTAGAATAGAGTTAACAGAATATTTTCTCTAAATAAAATATCAGCATTAGTTCAATTTTGGCACAAATAAACGTAATTTTCAAAGAAAATGACATTTTCCCAAAGTCTCCTCGATTTAAGTTTGGATGCCATTCAATCATTCGAACCTTTAGGTTTAAGTAGAAATGTTGACATAGAGACCGCCAAGACCTATGGTTTTGAAGGGCTTCTTTTCGTTTTTAATTTTTTTTCAAATAATTTATATAATTCCAATGTGAAATAGCTTTAAAAATAATATATTTTTGAAATATCTTTTCATCCCTATTTTGAAAAAGAGCAAAAGAACCGTTCAAAAGAGCGGCTCTTTTTAATGAGCGAACGAAAATGAGCGGCTCCTAAAAAAGAGCGGTTATTAACATCAGTTTCAAAAATGTCACTATGCTACAAGTACAAAATGCTTTATGTATACTACATTCGGTATACACTATTCGGTATATCACAGTCTGTGTTCCAAAAATTCATTTCCAAGTGCATACAACATGTTATAAAATGTATTCTACATAGTTCTTAACAGTAGGGGAGTTTGGGGAAATATGAACAGTGCAAGTGGTTAGGAAACCTCCCTCAAAATCTTTTTTTTTTTTCAAATATTAAGAGAAAACGGTAATGAGAGCAACTAGAAAATTATACATCATAATCATACACAGAAAATTTCTTGAAAATTAAGGTTAAGGTTCCTGGGTGCCCATTCGATGAAAAGTTTTTGCTGGGAAAACGACACTTTTTACACTATTTGCCCTAAAAATTCAAAGTTTAACCGAATAACATTCTATGCGAGATGTTATATGATATATGTACGTCCACATTTTGTAATTTGACCAGCATTTTAGTGTGTCCACATTACCCTCAGAAAAAATGTGAAGGTAAGTTCCAGAGTTTTTTTTTTTAAAAAAAAGGTCCAATAAATAAAATTGTCGTTTTTTGCTTATTAGGAGTTTTTTTTTAACTGATTTGCACCATTAAAATCACTCAAACGGCAAAAAATAAAATATATTAATTGGATCTTTTCAAAATCAAACTCTGAGTTTAGCATTAAATAAAATTTATCGAAATAAATGAGTTTTCGATCTCCAAAATCCTTTTATGCAATTAATAATCTTAAAAAAAATCTGATGTAGCCTGTGAATGAGTTTTTCTCTTAGAGTGTCCAAATTACCCCACACTCTCCTAACTCAAGCTAAACAATGTTAATGGGCCAGAGCCAAAATGTAAAAAAAGAGTCTGTCCTGCTCGTTCCTAATGTAAACATCCACTGACGTAAGCAGGGCAGGCTGTTTGTTTACACATTGGTTTTAGCCCATTTACATTGTTTTGCTTGAAGTATGTTGTTGCCCCCAGTAATTTTGAAAAATATGAAGTAAGGATAATTATGCTAACTATAAAGTTCAATGGAATTTCATACATGCTTTTCAAATACTAAGTATTTTATCGTGATGGCAATATGGCGCCGCCTTCCTGTTTCACCTTAAACAATTTCACAAGATGGTTGGCAGTGTAGCCAATTCAAAGAAAAAACGAATTTTTAGAATGACAACAAACATATGAACAGTAAGTATGCACTCACATGTGACAAATCCGTTCTCACCAAATAGACTGTGTCAAACGGCATCCAAACTATGAGCTATTGACCAAAATGCGAACTATTTAGGACCAACAAGAAGAGTTTTTTGAAATGTGAAAAGTTTTGTAAAGTTTTTGCGAAAATGAATATTTTTCGGATCACCCTAATGGTCAAACAAAAAATACGAGTCTAATTAGTTTGGCCAGTCCAATTTTGAGCCCGATCCGAGCGTTTTTGTTTTTGGCCGTGGAATTGCTACAGATGTAATATCACCATGTTTTTTTTAAACTGCGCTGCGTGTATACCGTGGTACGGATTTTGCCGTGGGACTTTATGTTGGTGGCAATGGCGGTGGTCTGATGACCGTGGCGGTTTAACGGTTAAGGTTATTACTATTTCCCTACGCGGCCCGACAAAGATAACGTTGATTTGTGATTTGGCGTTGTGTTGGCAGATTTTGGGATTATATCTAGATCATTTTTATATTTCTAATGATTTTTAAATTTAATATCATTTGATGTTACAATCTTTTTTCTCTACAACATTCTATAGGTAGAACAGTTTTTCCGCCCATCTAATAAAGTCATATTTACATACAGTTTATGTTGCAATAAATAGCAGCCCCACTCGAGAGGTGAATTTATTCGCCGTCAATAACTGTGATTTATGACCATCATTCAAATCATGGCAAACGTATCTGGTTTTGTGGGGCAATCACATTTCTACATTTTATACGTTCACTGCACTTGACCGTAAAAACTTCGCTTTGTGCAATTTTATATGCACTCACTTTCCTCCATTTGGGGCAATAAATCCACACCTCAAGTGAGAACATTCAAACCGTTCCAAAAATATCAGTTTTACCATTGCGACGCGTTCCTCGCATGAGCTTTTGTTTGCGTCACAAGTTGCCATCCCTTCAGGTATCAACGTGTCCAAAATAGAAGAAACTTTTTGAGACAAACATTTCAAAGTGGCTTAACTGAAACATCAAGCCTCGGTCAAAGTCTTTGGTAGAGAAAAAAACAGTTCAATTATTTTCATTATTTTTAAAGCCGGATTAATTTTAGTCCCTTTCCAAATGTATGTTCAGCCCGTCTACGTTGTGTAACAGCGCTTCCTGCTAATTATTCAGCGTAACGAACGTGAGGACCGAAAGTTTCAATCCGACTAATTCTTGGAGAGCACCCGGAACGACGGCATTGCCCTCCGGGTCATCAATTTCAGTCAATTGGCCCGAATTCCAGCGAGGACAAGAAATCAGGATCTTGCGGGTGTAGCAGAGAGACCTGGAGTTAATTTATCGCAACCGTGCTTTTCTTGATTAATTCCGAACTTTTGGCTTTTGCTAATCAATGGAAACGCGTTGAGGGACTGCTCAAGGCGACAACTCGGACTTACCAATCCAGCAGCAATTCGATTTATTTCGATTTGATTTGAGTGTACTATTTGCGTAATTGGTTTGTCTTGGGATAAACTATCGAATGAAGCAGCCCTTCAGTACAGCAACAAAATTGCTAAAAACGCTTCGACAGCTCTCCAGAATTTCAAGCACTTTGAACCTTCGTCAGGTGAGATGAATTATTCAGACCAATCAGGGCGTAATTTCCGAATCCCATCCCATCAATTGCCAAAAACCATTCTCCGCAGGAACACCAACAAAAAACCTGACTCCTTACCAGGAAGCGGCGATCGCACGAGGTCGCCCTCACTGCTTGCCCCTGAAATTAATCTGCTAATTTGCTGAATAAATGGCCAGGTAAATTCCGAGAACCGAAGCTAATTTTCGCCTATCGCGATTGCAGCCAGCACGCGACCCTGTTGGACTTTTCATTTTTTGAGAATCACCACAGTCTGGCGTAAGCGACAAAGTGCTGACAGTTGATTGTTGATTGTTGATTGTTGATTGTTGATTGTTGATTGTTGATTGTTGATTGTTGATTGTTGATTGTTGATTGTTGATTGTTGATTGTTGATTGTTGATTGTTGATTGTTGATTGTTGATTGTTGATTGTTGATTGTTGATTGTTGATTGTTGATTGTTGATTGTGTATTGTTGATTGTTGATTGTTGATTGTTGATTGTTGATTGTTGATTGTTGATTGTTGATTGTTGATTGTTGATTGTTGATTGTTGATTGTTGATTGTTGATTGTTGATTGTTGATTCTTGATTGTTGATTGTTGATTGTTGATTGTTGATTGTTGATTGTTGATTGTTGATTGTTGATTGTTGATTGTTGATTGTTGATTGTTGATTGTTGATTGTTGATTGTTGATTGTTGATTGTTGATTGTGTATTGTTGATTGTTGATTGTTGATTGTTGATTGTGTATTGTTGATTGTTGATTGTTGATTGTTGATTGTTGATTGTTGATTGTTGATTGTTGATTGTTGATTGTTGATTGTTGATTGTTGATTGTTGATTGTTGATTGTTGATTGTTGATTGTTGATTGTTGATTGTTGATTGTTGATTGTTGATTGTTGATTGTTGATTGTTGATTGTTGATTGTTGATTGTTGATTGTTGATTGTTGATTGTTGATTGTTGATTGTTGATTGTTGATTGTTGATTGTTGATTGTTGATTGTTGATTGTTGATTGTTGATTGTTGATTGTTGATTGTTGATTGTTGATTGTTGAATGTTGAATGTTGATTGTTGATTGTTGATGGCACGACTTTTTAAAACTTCTTATAACTTTTTCTGTTTACATTGGCATTTCCTTCGCTCTGCCAGATTGTTTCCCAAAAAAATCTCCGCGAATGATACGCATGCCGAAACAGTGATAAAAGCTCAACATCCATAATTGAATTCACAAATTTAGCCACGTCTACGGTTCCTCACCCCGGCTTCCTCAAGTCGCGTAAAAATGCTCGTAAAACTTTATTAATTCACTTTCATTTAACCATTGTCGCGTAGTAAAATTGAATTTCTCTCAAGGTACTTAGAACAAAGAAAGAGTTTTTCGTGAAACGATCAACTTTAAAGTAAAAGAAAACTTAATTAAACATTGAATTTCATCAACTTAAACAATTTTCCACTGGCTGTTCTATGCAATTTTATCAATGCCAGTTTGTTCACCGTCTCGTGCCGTCTGTAGCCTGGCATGAAAAACTTTAAACCTCAGTATTCATTTTTCGGCGAATGGCTTTTCGGCTTTTCTTGGCCTACGACTCGATTTTCTCGCTGAGCTTTCTAGCTTTTCTGCGGTTGGGTTTTTGCGAAAAAAAGGCTTATGTATATGTTTTGCTTTACTTGGCTTCTCTTACTTTTGCACTCTACGGCTTCAAACTCGTACGAAGTGACAATTTGTGATGCTCTGGGGAGCCATTTTGGGATGCAATTTGGAAACAATTTGGCATTCGGCTTGGTTGAGACTAAATTTCGTAACCTAGACAGCATTTTTAGCAGTTCGATTCGTTTCGCAAAAAACACATGATTAAAGCAATTGATTTCCTTTGAAGCCACATCTTACAATTTTTGCAAAATAACCTCAAACAATTCGATCGCTGGTAAAAAGACAGAAAAAACAACGGTAATATCATATGTCAGCCCCATATCAAGCAGCACGTTACGCAGGCAGGTTGTTGACATGATAAATTTAACTGCTCTTTGTGAGTGTTTGCACTGTCATCGACAGGTTAAGTGTGGAGACAAGTTAAACGAGTTAAACAGAAGTCATTCGCACGTGCTTGCCATCAATGCATTGCCTCCACAGAGGAAGCTGTGGAATTTTTCGATTTCATGGAAAAGCTTTCCTCAAATTACTGTAACAAGTAGAAATCTAGCTACGTGTAAAAGGCCTTAGTGTAAATTAAATATTGCATTATTTTATGCAATTTCATGTGATTTTACACCCTGAAATATGTAGCCCATCAGTATGGGAAACCTACTTGACCGAAATGTCAAGCTCATATATGCGTTTATCCTTACAGTTTTTTATAGGTCTGATGGCCGAGCGGGCTAAGGCGCCAGTCCTTAATGTTGGTGCTGGGTTTGAATCCCATCGGCTGCAGCTTTTTTTGTGTTTGCAAGAATTGTACATGCAGTGTGTAATATTAAGTGTTTATTTTGACGAAGGTGATGTGCATGCTTTTGCATGCGATTTTACCATCGGATTTTTTGCTGTGTGGTGTAGGGGTAAGCGTGGTTGCCTCTCACCCAGTCAGCTTGGGTCCGGTTAAAATTGAAATGAAACAATCGAAATCGTGAACCCAAATAAACAAATAAATACATTATTGAAACTAGCAAATTCCTTGTCGGATACTATTCAACAGTCGATCAATACGGGGATACAATTATGTATGTAACATTGTAGCAATGCACCCGTCTTCTCAATTGAAAAAAAAGGTGCAGTGGTAATCCTACAGGCATAACCATCATGACGAAGAACTTCGGACACAAAAGTAAATGAAATTTTTAGAGTTTTTAATATTTGCGTTTCTTGGCCACAAAATCAATCAAGAAAAAGTTATTTCGTAAGATCTATTTATTTTTGCTCAAAGATGGTAACGTCATGATTCGAAATCCGGACACTTAGTAGCATATCATTTTTGTTACAGCTGGCAAAAAATCATGTTATAAGTTGGAAATGTCGAAACATCATCAGGATGTAGTATAAACAGTCAGTTTCAAGAAAATGCATGCAAAATATGTCTTTTCTAACAATTTTTCATCAGAATTTTAAAATTAAAATGACTTGTTGTGCTTCGAATGCCGGACACTGATAAAAGCTGATTCGAATTCCGGACACTTTTGCTTCGAATTCCGGACACTCGATTTTACTTATGAATCGCACAAATTTGGACTGAAATGTTAGTGAATGGCATTCTTTAGGTCTCAAATAAGCTGTTAACATCAAAACAATCGATAGTTTATGTAAAAATTTGCTAGAATTTAAGGAAATCGAAACCATAAATTTCTACTTTGCCTTCCCGGTGCTTCGAACGCCTATGAAATATTTCAAGCGAAATGTTTCGCATTTTTGGTAAACTTATAATTTTATTTTATTTGACTGTTTTGGCATTAACTACAGCGTTCAAACAAACTTTAAATGAAAGTTGATGTTGGAATTCATCAAATAAAACAGTTTTGACATTCATAATGCGAACTTATATCCAAATAATTGATAAAACAGGATGAAGTGTCCGGGTTTCGAAGCGTCCGGAAATTCGAATCATGACGTTATTTTGACGTTTGATAACAATTAAAACTTTCAAACGCTTCTTCAGCTAATCGTAATAGCAAAATTTTCGAGCCAGTTTATATGAAATCATTTCATCAATTCTCTGTTAAACTTTCGGCATTGAACAATTTTCAAGAAATATTTTGCAAAAAATAAAATTTATTACAAAGAGTCATTCTGAACCATGTGTTAAAGACACAACACACAAACCCTAGAGCTTGATACCCATATTGCCCCAACTCTTATGGTTGTGCAAATGTCCCCTTATCGGAATATCCCCGGGGCCTCCGGCCACTATAGGTGGTGGCCATTACTGCCCAAATGTCAAATTGCATGTCCAGTATCAAAATCCCTAAAGTTTGATACCCATATTGCCCCAAATATTATGGTTCCGCAAATGTTCCCTTATTGGAACATCCCCCGGGGCCTCCGGCCACTCCAGGTGGTGGCCACATTACTGCCAAAATGTCAAATTGCATGTCCAGTATCAAAATCCCTAAAGTTTGATACCCATATTGCCACAACTCGTATGGTTCTGTAAATGTCCCCTTAGGCCCCGGGGGAACCTTCTTTGAGGGCACCGGCCACTTCAGGTTTTGGCCACCACTGGCTGAACGAAATCTTCGAACGAATTGGGGGAAGCTTCCTGACTGACCCGGCTGTGCATCCATGGGCCGTGACCAATTACACGAGTTCGTAGTAGATTCGTTGTACTAACCCATACAACAGGGCTACAACAATTTTCACACAGTCTACTAGGTTAAGCGATTTTACTCCCCTGCCTAAAAGTTGCCTCCGCTGGCGGTTTTGCTCGTCCCCGGGTGTATCTGTAGTTGGTCGCAGTCTTTGATGGCCTTTTCAGGTGACGATTTTAGATACATCAATCGAACATCCGTGGAAGGGAAACTCGACGCATCGAACCCAATCAGCGTGTACCATGAAACGGGAGTGTGTGTGTATGTGTGTGTGAACGCGCATTTGGCAATTTTCTTGAATCTGCTATCCTACGGCATTTGGTGTGTCATTCTACGGCATTCGCACACAAATTGCCCTCTTCGGTGCTGCTCTCCGATTCTCTCTCTCTCTCTCTAGAAAATAAAGGTAATTTTTCAGAAGAAATCCTTCTCCGGAAGAGAGAATTTGCGTTGCTAGGGCTCTCTCTCTCCCTGCTGCTGCTGCTTCACCCGTCTGCGGCTCAGATATGAGCCGAGGCCGACCCGACTTGTTCAGCATCTCGGTGGCAACTAAGTGGAGTGGAAAGGGTAGAACGCATTTTTATACTTCTACTTCGCTATTACTTCCCCTCTTTTCCCCTCTTTTTGTCACTGCGCGCGCCCTCGTACATACACACGTATTTGCTTTCGCATCGAAGGGTAAATCTGCTGATGTGGTTGTATTCATCTGGATCCGAACGAAACGACACCAACACGGTGATTCTTGTTTTGCGTTTGGCGCATCGGCCAACAATTTGGCAGCGCAGCAGGCTCAGATTTTTGGACTGCACGCGCTTACACTCACACACACACATATGTAATCGCTCGTAAATTTCGAGGTGATTCTGATTCCGAGGCTGGATTTAATTTCATTTCCGTTTTGCGTAACCGTGCAGCAAACTTAACAGAGGAGCAGCTACATTTTGATACCTTTATTGCCCCAACTCTTATGGTTCCGCAAATGTCCCCTCAACGGAACACCCCCGAGGGCTCCGGTCACTCCGGATTGCGGTCACTACAAATTTCATGTCCAGTATCAAAAATCCTGAAGTTTGATACTGCCAAAATGTCAAATTTCATGTCCAGTATCAAAATCCCTAAAGTTTGATACCCATATTGCCTCTACTCTTATGGTTCCGCAAATTTCTCCTTATCGGAACATCCCCGGGGCCTTCGGCCACTCCCGGTGGTGGCCACTAATGCCAAAATGTCAAATTTCATGTCCAGTATCAAAATCCCTAAAGTTTGATACCCATATTGCCCCCACTCTTATGGTTCCGCAAATGTCCCCTTATCGGAACATCCCCGGGGCCTCTGGCCACTCTAGGTGGTGGTCACTACTGCCAAGCGCTTGGTGGCGCTTGCGAGAGGAGCTGAGCTCCTCTCGCTTCGGTGGTAGACCACCGACTGAAGCCAGCCTTCAGATTTCCCATGGTTTTGTAGGGAAGCGGGAAGGCTAGTTCCTGAAAACGCCACCTGGTGGCGCTCGCGAGAGGAGCTGAGCTCCTCTCGTTTCGGTGGTAGACCACCGACTGAAGCCTGCCTTCAAATTTCCCGTGGTTTTGTAGGGAAGAGAGAAGGCTGGCGCTCGCGAGAAGAGCTGAGCTCCTCTCGCTTCGGTGGTAGACCACCGACTGAAGCCAGCCTTCAGATTTCCCATGGTTTTGTAGGGAAGCGGGAAGGCTAGTTCCTGAAAACGCCACCTGGTGGCGCTCGCGAGAGGAGCTGAGCTCCTCTCGTTTCGGTGGTAGACCACCGACTGAAGCCTGCCTTCAAATTTCCCGTGGTTTTGTAGGGAAGAGAGAAGGCTGGCGCTCGCGAGAAGAGCTGAGCTCCTCTCGCTTCGGTGGTAGACCACCGACTAAACTAATGCTGTGGAGGGAGTGGCGTTTATATTTATATCAAAACCGTCGGCCGCGCTGCTTCTGTGATTTTCCCCTCTACTTGGGGAAGGTGTTTCAGTTTCATTTCGCTTCGCGAAATTTTGGATTGCTACCCTGTATAGAGCCCTAAGACGAAGTTCTTCGTCAAAAAAACCCTTAACAGATCGAGGATTGAACCACCAACTTCTTGGTTTTTGATCCGACACGCTACCACCGCGCCATGGACGCTTGACGAAAAGTGAGTGAAAGAGCACCAACATATGCTTCTCTTTAGAGTGTTGCTCGGGGACGGGCCAGCATTATATGTGTTGGTGAGAACTGCAGATCGCTGAAATGTTTACAAGTGGGCAAAAATGATCTAGGGCTTGCTGCATAAAATGTTATAAAATGTGACATTTTCTGCAGCAAATCCACTGTTGCAGATTTTGAGATATATTTTCCTTTGGGTGCATATTGCAACAACCCGTATGTTTCGGTTAATGTTACCCTGGGCCCAAGAGGAACCTGCTTTGAGGGCACCGGCCACTCCAGGTTTTAGCCACCACTGCCGAAATGGCCATTATCATGTTCAATATCAAAAACCATGAATTTTGATACCCATATTGCCACAACTCGTATGGTTCTGTAAAAGGCCCTCCGGGCCCCGGGGGAACCTTCTTTGAGGGCACCGGCCACTCCAGGTTTTAGCCACCACTGCCGAAATGGCCATTTTCATGTTCAGTATCAAAAACCATGAATTTTGATACCCATATTGCCACAACTCGTATGGTTCTGTAAAAGGCCCTCCGGGCCCCGGGGGAACCTTCTTTGAGGGCACCGGCCACTCTAGGTTTTGGCCACCACTGTCGAAATGGCCATTTTCATGTTCAGTATCAAAAACCATGAATTTTGATACCCATATTGCCACAACTCGTATGGTTCTGTAAAAGGCCCTCCGGGCCCCGGGGGAACCTTCTTTGAGGGCACCGGCCACTCTAGGTTTTGGCCACCACTGTCGAAATGGCCATTTTCATGTTCAGTATCAAAAACCATGAATTTTGATACCCATATTGCCACAACTCGTATGGTTCTGTAAAAGGCCCTCCGGGCCCCGGGGGAACCTTCTTTGAGGGCACCGGCCACTCTAGGTTTTGGCCACCACTGTCGAAATGGCCATTTTCATGTTCAGTATCAAAAACCATGAATTTTGATACCCATATTGCCACAACTCGTATGGTTCTGTAAAAGGCCCTCCGGGCCCCGGGGGAACCTTCTTTGAGGGCACCGGCCACTCCAGGTTTTAGCCACCACTGTCGAAATGGCCATTTTCATGTTCAGTATCAAAAACCATGAATTTTGATACCCATATTGCCACAACTCGTATGGTTCTGTAAAAGGCCCTCCGGGCCCCGGGGGAACCTTCTTTGAGGGCACCGGCCACTCTAGGTTTTGGCCACCACTGTCGAAATGGCCATTTTCATGTTCAGTATCAAAAACCATAAATTTTGATACCCATATTGCCACAACTCGTATGGTTCTATAAATGTCCCCCCAGGCCCCGGGGGAACCTTCTTTGAGGGCACCGGCCACTCCAGGTTTTGGCCACCACTGGCGTAAACAAAATCTTTGAACGAATTGGGGGAAGCTTCTTGACTGACCCGGCTGTGCATCCCGGGGCCGTGACCAATTACACGAGCTCGTAGTAGATTCGTTGTACTAACCCATACAACAGGGCTACAACCATTTTCACACAGTCTACTAGGTTAAACGATTTTACTCCACTGCCTAAAAGTTGCCTCCGCTGGCGGTTTTGCTCGTCCCCGGGTGTATCTGTAGTTGGTCGCAGTCTTTGATGGCCTTTTCAGGTGACGAATTTAGATACATCAATCGAACATCCGTGGAAGGGAAACTCGACGCATCGAACCCAATCAGCGTGTACCATGAAACGGGAGTGTGTATGTATGGTGTGTCATTCTACGGCATTCGCACACAATTTGCCCTCTTCGGTGCTGCTCTCCGATTCTCTCTCTCTCTAGAAAATAAAGGTAATTTTTCAGAAGAAATCCTTCTCCGGAAGAGAGAATTTGGGGCTCTCTCTCCTGCTGCTGCTGCTTCAAGCGTCTGCGGCTCAGATAGTTATTATGAGCCGACCCGACTTGTTCAGCATCTCGGTGGCAACTAAGTGGAGTGGAAAGGGTAGAACGCATTTTTATACTTCTACTTCGCTATTACTTCCCCTCTTTTCAGAAGCACGCAAGATTTTTTCCTCATTTTGCCGTTCCTACTGCATTCTCTCTGCCTTCCTACTGCATTCGCCACCAAGATTTTATCGTTCCGCGATATGCCAAAACAAAAATCTATAAATATAGGTCGATTTGTCATTTTCGCAATCATTTCACTCTCGACTTTCAAAGAGGAAGGGACGACGCGTCAGCAAATGAGGAAAGGTGAAGGCGAGAAACAGACACGGTAGTCTCGAGCTGGGCCGCAGTTCCAGGTCGGACGAGTCAACCAAACCGGGAATACCTGACGGCGGAGATGCTTGAGCTGAGGATAAAGTTGAAGCGTTCAACGTCGTTTCGATGGGGCTTTTTCTGAGCCAGTGTTTTTTGAAGGCTGTTGCCAGCAATCGGCGACGGCTCCATATTTTCGAAAAAGTTATTCTGACTTGTGCATTTTTGCAGCAGGCGATTTTTCCCTCTCCGTGCTCACACACACACACACACACACACACACACACACAAGCGCGTATGACATTCTACCACACAGAAACAGTGGTTTCATGCTAACTCTGTGGTGAAATGATTTTTATTCGATCTTTTTTTAAAATTTTAGGGGACATTCTTAGAGGGAAATTTTGAAGGAACAACTATTTCGTGAGATATTTGGTGGCCCTGAAAAGGGCCGTTTGTTTATCAAATCTTCCGCGAGGTGTAGTACTTCATTCGGGCCGTTTCTCCGGTCAACGTTGAGGAAGATGTCCATGGCTTTGGTCTGGGTCAACCTGCATCAGCACCACGTTCCTAAGTGCTACTTGCGGCGGGGCTTTTGCTTCTTGTCCGTTACACTTGCGATGGTGGAGGAGCTGCTCTTCTTCTTTCCCGATGGTCTACAGTGGCGATTCGTTCCGAAGTTCCGATCCTTCGGGGTGATGGCGGCCAGATTCGTTTCGTCAACCAGCGGACGGGCCGCGGGCTTGGCCGGTTTCCTCTCTCCTTCGGAACCTTGGCCTGTGGTTTGCTTCTCCTGCGGTGCAGCGGTTGTTCTTCGTTGTTTGTCCGTTAGGCTGCCTAGGGAAATTTTCGCCTTCTGCGCCCTCTTCTGCTGCAGCTGATGTGGCCTCGACGACGATCCAAAAATTATGAGCTGAAGTGGGGCGCAGCAGGCTGAGATTTTTGGACTGCACGCGCTTACACTCACACACACACATATGTAATCGCTCGTAAATTTCGAGGTGATTCTGATAGAGTTATCTAAGCCCGCTCTCACGCACACTAGCACGCCATTTGTTTTGCTGGACTGTACAAAATTTAACCTCAATCTTTTTCGTGTACGTACACGCAATACATACGCACGTAGATAACTCTATACCGAGGCTGGATTTAATTTCATTTCCGTTTTGCGTAACCGTGCAGCAACATTACAGAGGAGCAGCTACATTTTGATACCTTTATTGCCCCAACTCTTATGGTTCCGCCAATTTCAAATTTCATGTCCAGTATCAAAAACCCTGAAGTTTGATACCCATATTGCCCCAACTCTTATGGTTTCGCAAATGTCCCTTCATCGGAACACCCCCTAGGGCTCCGGTCACTCCGGATTGCGGCCACTACAAATTTCATGTCCAGTATCAAAAACCCTGAAGTTTGATACTTATATTGCCCCAACTCTTATGGTTCCGCAAATGTCCCCTTATCGGAACATCCCCGGGGCCTCCGGCCACTCTAGGTTGCGGCCATTACTGCCAAAATGTCAAATTTCATGTCCAGTATCAAAATCCCTTAAGTTTGATACCCATATTGCCCCAACTCTTATGGTTCCGCAAATGTTCCCTTATCGGAACATCCCCGGGGCCTCCAGGTGGTGGCCACTACTGCCAAGCGCTTGGTGGCGCTTGCGAGAGGAGCTGAGCTCCTCGCTTCGGTGGTAGACCACCGACTGAAGCCAGCTTTCAAATTTCCCGTGGTTTTGTAGGGAAGAGAAGGCTGGCGCTCGCGAGAAGAGCTGAGCTCCTCTCGCTTCGGTGGTAGACCACCGACTAAACTAATGCTGTGGAGGGGGTGGCGTTTATATTTATATCAAAACCGTCGGCCGCGTTGCTTCTGTGATTTTCCCCTCTGCTTGGGGAAGGCGTTTCATTTTTCGGTTTCATTTGGAAATTTTGGATTGCTACCCTGTATAGAGCCCTAAGACGAAGTTCTTCGTCAAAAACGATGTCGTTTCCTCTGCTAAGTGTCCCCATTCCAGTTAACAGCAGAATTAACTTTGAAACGTGACTGGCAAGTGGAAACTGCACTTCTTGCTTTTCACCAGTATGATCATGAGGGTACTCGATTGCGCTGGCCAGTGAATGTTTTAATCAGTGATTCCCAAAGCAGAAACAATCTCCAACTATACGATAGTGATTGACCATTGGTGACTTTTGGTTTGCAAAAAAATCGGATTCAACATTTAAAAACTCTATACAATGTTGACACTTGATGTCACAAAACAAAGTTGGTTCGGCTTTGGCACAAGTGGCAATTGTGGCAAGATAATCGTTCAAAAGAGATTTTTAAGGATCAATATATAAGACATTAAAAAACGTTTTTCTGGTAACGTCAAAAGACGCGTGCGACAAGATAGAACATTTGCGTAGGTATACTAGAAAATCTGGACGTGTAGTTATTTGTATAAGAATACAACAATATTTCTAGATAACATCTCCTCTACAGTACAATGTACAACTTGAAGTAACATTCCAGCCTTTCTGACGATATTGAACTTTTACTGTGAGCATGATCGAACGATTTTCTTACGGGGTGAAACGCAAACAACATTGTTGACAGTAAATAATGCATTATTTACATTCGGGCGAAGCAAACATCCAGGCGGACACAACGACCCAGGGAGCAAACAGTCAGCTTGAACTAGCAAACTAAAGCTATGATAAATGTATCCACTTTGGCAGTGGTTTATCAACCGCTTGCCAGCCAGCTCAGAGTTTGAGACCTGTATTTTTTATTACGTACCACGCGTCAGCGATAAATTAGATTCAGAACAACACATTAAATTAAACGAAATAAAGGTTGACGAAGTGCAAGTTATTTAAAAAAATGTTTTAAATTATTTGAACGCAATTTCTGTCCAAAATTAAATATATTTTTTTTATTCGTTGCAACCCTGTTATAGTTTAAATTGCAGAACGAAAATGAAAAACTTTTGCATTGCAGCAAATTTTGCGCTGCAAGCCTCACAATGCAAGCAAAGCTGTGTATGCAGAAAACGGTAAACAACTGAGGTTGTAGCTGCAACATAAACGAACTATGCTTGGGTGTTGTGAGAAAGTTTGGATCACAACCAGCAAGCATTCGCCATTTCGTCGCCGTCGTGCTAACTTGTCGTACGTGCATTTTGGGCCACATTGAGTTAAGAACGCCATTTTGTGCAGCTCACAATGCCTCACATTTTGACCTTCACAGATACCCAAAATTCTAAAAATAAAAATATTTCTTTTGAAATGTTCAGAAAATTTGCTATAAAATTGTCTGAGAGATATTAAAGATTGGACCTCGGGTTGCTGAGATAGAGCCGCGTTAAGAAAAAGAAACAGGAAAATTGAAGTTTTCTAAATCTCACCAAAACAACCCACCATTTTCTAATGACCATATCTCAGCAGCTAATGGTCCGATTTTCAATGTTAATACATGAAAAATTCGTGAAATTTTCCGATGTTTTCGAATTTTTTTTTTAAATCAAGACTAGCATTTAAAATGGGGGTAATATTCAATGTTTGGCCCTTTTCAAATATTAGTCTTGATTTAAAATTTTCAAATTATTTTTTTCGAAAAGATCGGAATATTTCACGAATGTTTCTTATATTAACATTGACAATCGGACCATAAGTTGCTGAGATATCGTCATTAGAAAATGGTGGGTTATTTTGGTGAGATTAAGAAAACTTCAATTTTCGTGTTTCTTTTTTTTTAAAGCGGCTCTATCTCAGAAACCCGAGGTCTAATCTTCAATGTCTCTTAGACAGTTTTATAGCAAATTTTCTGAACTTTTCAAAAACAAATATTCTTAGAAATGGTCACTTATGGTCACTATTCTTAAAAATTGAAAAACTGCAAATATTTCGCTAAAATCAAACTTTCGGTGGCTATATCTTGAAAACGGAGCCCTTTATCAGAAAATCTGCAAAGTACTTTTCGATTGCAAATTCAATTTTGCATTAAAAAGTAATGTCAAACTTGTTTTTGCATAAAACTTAGATTTTTTCCAAAAATCACTATTTTTTTCAAAAATTCATAACTCGGCGGCCATGTTTCTCTATGGCTCAAAAGTTGCGGATTTTTGTCCCCTAAAACATATCAAAAAATCTCGAAAATCAAAAAATACGTATTTTGGGAAATTGAGATGAAAAAAAAGTTGATAAAAAAGGTGCAGTGGTAATGCTACAGGCATAACCATCATGACGAAGAACTTCGGACACAAATGTTAATGATTTTTTTTATAGTTTTATTATTTGCGTTTCTTGGCCACAAAATCAATCACGAAACGGTTATTTCTTAAGATCTATTTATTTCTGCTCTAAGATCTTATGGTATTTCTGCTCTAAGATCTTATGGTATTTTGACGTTGGATAAAGTCTAAAGTTTTGAAACGCTTCACAGCTAATCGTAATGTCAAGATTTTCGTGCCAGTTGATTTGAAATCATTTCTTCAATTAAACTTTTGGCATTGAACAATTTTTTAGAAATATTTTGAAATAATTGAAAGCCATTATCAGGACTCCAATTCATTACAAAGAGCCAGTCTGAACCATGTGTTAAAGATTTTCTTTGCGTCACAACAAATTTGAATCACATTAAACGATTTATTCCCACACATTACAAGACTTTTTTCTCGTTTTGACGTTTCTACGGCGTTCTCTCTGCCTTCCTACGGCATTCGCCACCTAGATTTCTTCGTTCCACGAAATCCCAAAACGAAAATCTATTTCATTTGCGTACTCAAATCACTCTCGACAGTCTACGAGGAAGGGACGACACAGCGGCAACAAAGATAGCTGAAGGCGGAGAAGCATCGTGGCGAAGGGGCAGACCGAACCTGCAAGGGTTCAATGTTGTTCGCAAGGCTCTTGCCAGCCATCGGCGACAGCCAAGTAAATTTCAACAGCAAGCATTAAAAAGCCCTTTTTAGGGCTCAAATTGATTACGAAAGAGTTATTCTCAATTTCAATAATTTCGCAATTATCGATTTATTACCCCCAGCGATTTATTACTCATATTGCCAAAAAGTTCAAGATGGTATGTCAGAGACATAACCGAAAGACATAGGACCAAACATTTTGAATGAGTTTTTGGATTGCTAGTGAAATCTGGGATAAGATTATTGTATTTTGTTTCATAGATTTGTCGGCAAAATTGTCCTAAATGTTCCTTCAATGTGAACTTTCCATGAGGGCACCGGCAACTCCAGGTTGTAGCCACTACTGTCGAAATGGCCATTTGCAGGTTCAATATCAAAGCAATGAATTTTGATACCCACACCCAACCGGCGGTCGCATGATTGTGATACATGGCGGCATGAAAGTATATCAGAATCTGCATGAAATCTGTCCTCATGCATTTTTTGCGATATAGGGGTATGACATTTTTGCCCGTTACCGACAATTATCGACATTACCGAAGGCATTTTGTTTGTATTTTACAAAAAAAAAAACCCTTAACAGATCGAGGATTGAACCACCAACTTCTTGGTTTTTGATCCGACACGCTACCACCGCGCCATGGACGCTTGACGAAAAGTGAGTGAAAGAGCACCAACATATGCTTCTCTTTAGAGTGTTGCTCGGGGACGGGCCAGCATTATATGTGTTGGTGAGAACTGCAGATCGCTGAAATGTTTACAAGCGGGCTGCATAAAATGTTATAAAATGTGACATTTTCTGCAGCAAATCCACTGTTGCAGATTTTGAGATATATTTTTCCTTTGGGTGCATATTGCAACAACCCGTATGTTTCGGTTAATGTTACCCTGGGCCCAAGAGGAACCTGCTTTGAGGGCACCGGCCACTCCAGGTTTTAGCCACCACTGCCGAAATGGCCATTATCATGTTCAGTATCAAAAACCATGAATTTTGATACCCATATTGCCAAAACTCATATTGTTCTGTAAAAGGCCCTCCGGGCCCCGGGCCACTCCAGGTTTTAGCCACCACTGCCGAAATGGCCATTTTCATGTTCAGTATCAAAAACCATTAATTTTGATACCCATATTGCCACAACTCGTATGGTTCTGTAAATGTCCCCCCAGGCCCCGGGGGAACCTGCTTTGAGATCACCGGCCACTCCAGGTTTTGGCCACCACTGTCGAAATGGCCATTTTCATGTTCAGTATCAAAAATAATAAATTTTGATACCCATATTGCCAAAAGTCGTATGGTTCTGTAAAAGGCCCTCCGGGCCCCGGGGGAACCTTCTTTGAGGGCACCGGCCACTCTAGGTTTTGGCCACCACTGTCGAAATGGCCATTTTCATGTTCAGTATCAAAAACCATAAATTTTGATACCCATATTGCCACAACTCGTATGGTTCTATAAATGTCCCCCCAGGCCCCGGGGGAACCTTCTTTGAGGGCACCGGCCACTCCAGGTTTTGACCACCACTGGCGTAAACAAAATCTTTGAACGAATTGGGGGAAGCTTCCTGACTGACTCGGCTGTGCATCCCGGGGCCGTGACCAATTACACGAGCTCGTAGTAGATTCGTTGTACTAACCCATACAACAGGGCTACAACAATTTTCACACAGTCTACTAGGTTAAACGATTTTACTCCACTGCCTAAAAGTTGCCTCCGCTGGCGGTTTTGCTCGTCCCCGGGTGTATCTGTAGTTGGTCGCAGTCTTTGATGGCCTTTTCAGGTGACGAATTTAGATACATCAATCGAACATCCGTGGAAGGGAAACTCGACGCATCGAACCCAATCAGCGTGTACCATGAAACGGGAGTGTGTATGTATGGTGTGTCATTCTACGGCATTCGCACACAATTTGCCCTCTTCGGTGCTGCTCTCCGATTCTCTCTCTCTCTAGAAAATAAAGGTAATTTTTCAGAAGAAATCCTTCTCCGGAAGAGAGAATTTGGGGCTCTCTCTCCCTGCTGCTGCTGCTTCAAGCGTCTGCGGCTCAGATAGTTATTATGAGCTGACCCGACTTGTTCAGCATCTCGGTGGCAACTAAGTGGAGTGGAAAGGGTAGAACGCATTTTTATACTTCTACTTCGCTATTACTTCCCCTCTTTTCACAAGCACGCAAGATTTTTTCCTCATTTTGCCCTTCCTACTGCATTCGCCACCAAGATTTGATCGTTCCGCGATATGCCAAAACAAAAATCTATAAATATAGGTCGATTTGTCATTTTCGCAATCATTTCACTCTCGACTTTCAACGAGGAAGGGACGACGCGTCAGCAAATGAGGAAAGGTGAAGGCGAGAAACAGACACGGTAGTCTCGAGCTGGGCCGCAGTTCCCGGTCGGACGAGTCAACCAAACCGGGAATACCTGACGGCGGAGATGCTTGAGCTGAGGATAAAGTTGAAGCGTTCAACGTCGTTTCGATGGGGCTTTTTCTGAGCCAGTGTTTTTTGAAGGCTGTTGCCAGCAATCGGCGACGGCTCCAAATTTTCGAAAAAGTTATTCTGACTTGTGCATTTTTGCAGCAGGCGATTTTCCCTCTCCGTGCTCACACACACACACACACACACACACACACACACACACACACACACACACACACAGCGCGTATGACATTCTACCACACAGAAACAGTGGTTTCATGCTAACTCTGTGGTGAAATGATTTTTATTCGATCTTTTTTAAATTTTTAGGGAACATTCTTAGAGGGAAATTTTGAAGGAACAACTCTTTCGTGAGATATTTGGTGGCCCTGAAAAGGGCCGTTTGTTTATCAAATCTTCCGCGAGGTGTAGTGCTTCATTCGGGCCGCTTCTCCGGTCAACGTTGAGGAAGATGTCCATGGCTTTGGTCTGGGTCAACCTGCATCAGCACCACGTTCCTAAGTGCTACTTGCGGCGGGGCTTTTGCTTCTTGTCCGTTACACTTGCGATGGTTGAGGAGCTGCTCATCTTCTTTCCCGATGGTCTGCAGTGGCGATTCGTTCCGAAGTTCCGATCCTTCGGGGTGATGGCGGCCAGATTCGTTTCGTCAACCAGCGGACGGGCCGCGGGCTTGGCCGGTTTCCTCTCTCCTTCGGAACCTTGGCCTGTGGTTTGCTTCTCCTGCGGTGCTGCGGTTGTTCTTCGTTGTTTGTCCGTTGGGCTGCCTAGGAAATTTTCGCCTTCTGCGCCCTCTTCTGCTGCAGCTGATGTGGCCTCGACGACGATCCAAAAATTATGAGCTGAAGTGGGGCGCAGCAGGCTGAGATTTTTGGACTGCACGCGCTTACACTCACACACACACATATGTAATCGCTCGTAAATTTCGAGGTGATTCTGATAGAGTTATCTAAGCCTGCTCTCACGCACACTAGCACGCCATTTGTTTTGCTGGCCGGTACAAAATTTAACCTCAATCTTTTTCGTGTACGTACACGCAATACATGCGCACGTAGATAACTCTATAGAGTTATCTAAGCCCGCTCTCACGCACACTAGCACGCCATTTGTTTTGCTGGACTGTACAAAATTTAACCTCAATCTTTTTCGTGTACGTACACGCAATACATACGCACGTAGATAACTCTATTCCGAGGCTGGATTTAATTTGATTTCCGTTTTGCGTAACCGTGCAGCAACATCACAGAGGAGCAGCTACATTTTGATACCTTTATTGCCCCAACTCTTATGGTTCCGCCAATTTCAAATTTCATGTCCAGTATCAAAAACCCTGAAGTTTGATACCCATATTGCCCCAACTCTTATGGTTCCGCAAATGTCCCCTCATCGGAACACCCCCGAGGGCTCCGGTCACTCCGGATTGCGGCCACTACAAATTTCATGTCCAGTATCAAAAACCCTGAAGTTTGATACTTATATTGCCCCAACTCTTATGGTTCCGCAAATGTCCCCTTATCGGAACATCCCCGGGGCCTACGGCCACTCCAGGTGGTGGCCACTACTGCCAAAATGTCAAATTTCATGTCCAGTATCAAAAACCCTGAAGTTTGATACTTATATTGCCCCAACTTTTATGGTTCCGCAAATGTCCCCTTATCGGAACATCCCCGGGGCCTCCGGCCACTCTAGGTTGCGGCCATTACTGCCAAAATGTCAAATTTCATGTCCAGTATCAAAATCCCTTAAGTTTGATACCCATATTGCCCCAACTCTTATGGTTCCGCAAATGTTCCCTTATCGGAACATCCCCGGGGCCTCAGGTGGTGGCCACTACTGCCAAGCGCTTGGTGGCGCTTGCGAGAGGAGCTGAGCTCCTCTCGCTTCGGTGGTAGACCACCGACTGAAGCCAGCCTTCCGATTTCCCATGGTTTTGTAGGGAAGCGGGAAGGCTAGTTCCTGAAGACCCCACCTAGTGGCGCTTGCGAGAGGAGCTGAGCTCCTCTCGCTTCGGTGGTAGGCCACCGACTGAAGCCAGCTTTCAAATTTCCCGTGGTTTTGTAGGGAAGAGAGAAGGCTGGCGCTCGCGAGAAGAGCTGAGCTCCTCTCGCTTCGGTGGTAGACCACCGACTAAACTAATGCTGTGGAGGGGGTGGCGTTTATATTTATATCAAAACCGTCGGCCGCGCTGCTTCTGTGATTTTCCCCTCTGCTTGGGGAAGGCGTTTCATTTTTCGGTTTCATTTGGAAATTTTGGATTGCTACCCTGTATAGAGCCCTAAGACGAAGTTCTTCGTCAAAAATCTGCAATTTTTTTCCGTGTACCTATTTTTTTTTCAAAAGTCCTCAGCAATACCTACAACTTTGCCGAAGACACCAAATTGATCAGAAAATTCACTCAAAAGTTACAGCTGTTTGAATATTTACATACCATTTTTGTATGGACAGCAGCCAAAATTGTATGGAGACTTGTATGGGTGAACCAATGACGCAAAATAGCTTATTTGGTCATAGGGAAGGCCCCCACAAAGTTTAAGTCAAATAAAAAAATACAAAAAATAAAAATGGTCGAAATCGGCCGATTTCGTAGAGAGTTGCTCATATGAAAGAAGTTTCAATCTTGTCGTGCTACCTTGTCACTCCCTGAAAATTTAGGTAAGTGCGACAATTGGTCAAAGGGATTTCGGGTCAGGATGCGTTTGACGCACGTACAGGTGAGACTACCGTAAACATTTGTAATTATAACTCGGGACTCCGGCAACCAAATACAACCAAACTTAGGGGCAATGCACAGAATGGCCAACCAAACAAAATGTGTTTTTTATTGTTTACATTGCATTGTTTAAATCGTTTTTGTTAATTCAAGGTCAAACATTAAAACGCGTTTTTCTCGGAACGTTGAAATGGCGGGTGCGACATGATAGCACGACAGCGGCAATTTATGGATGGTGGTTTCAGTTTTACGTTTCAAAAGGGAGCGTTTGTAACATTTGAAATTCTGTTTACCAACAACATGTCTTAGCAGACATGAAATGGTAAGAAAATGATTTTTTTTTTGCTGTAAAATATTACCACAATTTACGATTAAAATGTAATTTTTTATGTGAATTTTCTCAATGAATGTGCAAAATATACTACAATTAAATAAAAAAAAGCACCAAATTCCTGAATTCTAGGAATTTTGGCTCCTTTCCTTATTTAGTAATTGGGTTTTTTTGATTACTTAATAAGAAAAGGAGGCAAAATTCCTAGAATTTAGGAACTTGATACTTTTTTTTATTTCAGTGTACTTTTAAAGCTCGTGTCGCGCCAGGCTTTCTGTTTCACCTAAAATAGTTATCGGCTTTAACGAAAAGCCAATAACTGTCAACATCAAAGCAATGAATTTGCATTTTTTCGGCGGAATTTCCCCCTAAAGCAACAGATGATGACAAGCAGGCTGACTCTCGAGCGTCAAGCTGGCAAATCAATATCGGCGAAAGATGAAATTTTCCACCAAAAACCCTATTTCGGCCACATCAAGCAATTTGGACATCAGCCCAGGGGACGGAAGGCTCTCTGGTGGTACTTGCGGAAGATAAACATGAGTTTAAACAAAGGCTGCCTGGCGACGGATGTTTGTCAAAAAGCTACACTTTTTTTTTTAATTATTTAAACAGTATGCATACATACGATAGAGTGGGGGTTTACGTTTTGAACATTGTAAAGCAAATTCCCTGAGGCTCAATCTAGATGAATGAAATTTGAATAGAACTGTAGCATGGACATAATATTTGGATGCCATTTTGCATCATAAGTGTTTTCATCCAAATTTGCTAACTAGTCAAAACATATATAAACACTACGATTCGATAAGTCAAAGGTCTTGCCATCGTTTCTCTTTTCCGGCACCATTGTCTTTTTTAATGTTTTATTTTTTTTGAAACTGAACTAAGACTAAAAGATCCCTCAGCCATATCGGACCCTTCACTTTCAGTCCAATCACTGTTCCTTGCTTACTTTCACAAATTTGATATTCCTTAAAGAAGACAATCCAGATTATGAACTAAAGATGAAACGCTTTATTTGTTCCGAGAATGCAAATGTAAACCTCCTCTCTATTTATGAATTTGACTTCCGGCAAACTCTTACAGTAGGGTGTGTAGAAATGTCCGACCGAACTCAGGCAGTGCTTGTGAGTTTGTGGTGATTGTGATGAGGATATGTGATTGGGGAATTTGATGAAGTGATTCAATCACCTGTTTCTCCCCCCTTATTCTACTCATGGGTACGATCAGGGCTTCGTCGGAAACGGACAGAAATGGGGATTTGGAGCGTTTATATCACTTTATTAACAAGTATAAGAGAAGTTGCCAATGTAGAGAGATTTATGGGTGTATTTCGATGGAAAGCTTGGATTCATGCTTTCATTATATTGAGAACGGAACAGATAAATTGGGGATTTATACTCTCTCGGGCGTTTTACTTACTTGTTTGTGGGGAGAATAGATAAAGATGCTTCTATTATAATAATTTGTGATTTGACTGTACTACAGCTTACTCTCGTTAAACATCAATATTGAAAAACACCTTCCCGGGCAAACGGTAATAGCCAAATGTTAAAAAAACGGTAATAACCAAATACTGTAAAAATTACAGCAAATGTTAAGGAATCTTTTTAAAATTCAACTTTTGCAAAAGAGTTTAATAACAGTTAATGCTATCATAAAAAATATCATTGGCCTAGTATTAATTGAAAGCCAAAACAACTCTGAAATAACATTTTTTATTATGAAATAATAACCCCAACTGTTATTAGGATGATAGGATTAATAATGAAAATTTGTTCGAAGAATAACTAAAAATGTTATTAGTCTGTTATTACAATAACAATCCAATAACAAAAAAAATCATAACGATGGATAACAAATCCTGTTACAAATAACATAAAATGTTATTGGCCTAGTATTTTCAAATATCAAAAAAAAAAGTTATTCCCAAGTTATTTCCATCTGCTCGGGTCATCATAAAGCGAATCGTGTTGCGATTTCGTTTAATTTGCTTCTATTTTTACTCTCAAACCAATTTTTTCATCGAATTCAAGTGATTCATCACTATTTTATCGCCAGCCTAGGTCACCCGCCCATAACAAAGCCAGTACATACTTTGTATGAATATTGATTTTCCATCAGTTCAATAAATGGTGCTCAATGTCGACAAGTGACTGGTATGTGAAAGTGGAAAATTATCGTCACATGATTCGTGCACGACATTTTCCCTTGGTGTGGACTGAAAGGATAAGTTCATGCCTGAAGTGAATCGAAATTATCAAATTAATATTTGGGCAGTATAAACGTAATTCAAGCCTCAAGGTTTTAAATACTTTATTCACTGTAAAAATATTAATATTAAAGGCCCTTTCACGATCTTAGTAAAAACAAATGGCTAAGGGATTATTTTAGTTTTTTTTCTACCGGTTTTTTAATTGCGAATAAGTTTATGAATGCAACATAGTTATCCAATGTATCTGGTTTGATTTTATTGTTTAATCCAAACACCAAATTCTACGAAACAAAACGTTCATTTTCTTAACAAAGAAGATTTTTTTTTGTATTTAAATTTTTCTTGCAAAAGTTCAAATACGTCAAATCAAAAAACCAAAAGTTCCACACTTCCTCCCAGAACCAGTATACCTGTACCAATAATCCAAAAATCTCAATCCATCGTCAACCACACTTTATCAGTGGGTCGTCGACAATTTTTCACCCAACTTTTTCGCCAAACTTTCACGCCAGATTCTACGAACAAAAAAAAAGCTTTGTCATAATAAAGCAAGACTTTCTCTTCTCGAATTTCCCAACTGTTTGCTCGCCACTAAGCTGACGACGGCAACGACGACGCACAGTGGAGCCTCTCGGAACAATTATTTAAGGGAAATTCTGGGCAGCTGAATTAAAAAAAATACATTTATTTATCCATAAAATAGAATATATGTAAGAACATGAGGGTGGGTGGTTTTGTTCTATAAATATTTTTCACAAGTAGCTTAGGATTTCATTTTTTTTAGTAAATCTTAACACTGGAACGCCCAATCTAAACGGACGCCGTTAAATTATCTACTTTTAAATACAAAATTTGGTTAAAAACTGGCTGAGCTATGCAAGATTTAAGAAAAAATAATGTTTGCGTATTTTGAAGTTTCACCTGCTAGGAATATAAAAAATGTCTGCACTCTCATTGCCACTCCAAACTTGAGAAAGTGTTTTTGAAGGCACGAGAAAAAATTAGAAAAATACTAACACTTATTAAATTAAACATTTTTTTTATTTTTGACACACCTGGCCCCACTGTGCGACGGGTGAAAATATCCATTATTTGCCGATGGCTATCGTCGAACGAAATTAAATTATCTGCTTCCAACTTTCACCGTGAATCTTCTCCGGAGATTGATTTTTTTTTTCACGGTCGCTCAAACAAACGATATACGGGCGTGAACCCTCGTTAGGGGTTATTCATCGGAGCGTTTCGGTTTCCCATAAAGCGGTCATATTTGTTTATCATCTGTGTTTTTGAGTTAATGCTATACACGAAAAACGCAATAGCAATATTTGTGAGTTTTAAAAAAGGGAATTGGGACAAGTGGATCACTTCCCTTGATTGAAGTTAAACTGAAATGGACAAATAAGAGCAATAATAAAAAATGCAAATGTGTTAACCAATTGTTAAAACATAGATAAATAAATTGTTCGCTCTACAGCATTGCCTTGGCGTTCTCAATTGCGATATACCTAGTATTGCATACCTGGAGTTTTATCCTACCGCGGTCCAAACTGCTATGTTGTAGCTATCTTGAAGAGCTCTTGTAGAACTCCTGGAAAAAAATGTTACTTGGGTTGTTAGTCCAACTGCCTACCAGCGACTCCACCGAGGCAGGACCCAGGAAGACGACTCCTACAACTGGATTGTGCTAACGACCTACCCGAGCAGACGGAAATCACGTGGGAATAACATTTTGTGATATTTGAAAATACTAGGCCAATAACATTTTATGTTATTTATCACAAGTTTTGTTATTCGCCGTTATGATTTTTTTGTTATTGGATTGTTATTGTAATAACAGACTAATAACATTTTTAGTTATTCTTCGAACAAATCTTTGTTATTATTTCTTGTTATTTTAAAAACTAATCCGATCATCCCAATAACAGTTGTAGTTATTCTTCCATAACAAAAAATGTTATTTCAAAGTTGTTTTGGATTTCAACCAATATCAGACCAATAATAAATTTTGTTATGATAACATAAAATGTTATTAAACTCTTGTGCAGAAATGGATTTTTCAAGAATATTCCATAACACTTTTTGTTATTTTAACAGTATTTGTTATTGAAATGACATGAATTTTGTTATTACCGTCTGCCCAGAAAACCATTTACTTCTCCGTCCGACGGAAGGCGTGATCAGACAAATCTCGTATCAAAGAATGCCGCCGGGACCTTTTGGGATCGAACCCAGGCCGACTGGGTGAGAGGCAACCACGCTTACCCCTACACCGCGGTTCCCGGCAGGCAGTAGAAGCTGAATATATTATTGACATGAATGTAGATTTAAAAATTTTCTTCATTGTTCAGCTTTCAAAACTTCTTTGTTATTTTGGTTTTTGAAATATCTTCTGATGAAAACAGGTGCGTGAACATTACGTGGCATGCAACGTTGTTAAAATAATTCGGCTCAAAGTCAACGACAACGATTGTTTTCTATCCTCGAAACTGGCCCAAATAAACGGCACGTGCGCCTATTGAGAGGTCAATTTTGATTGCCGAGTTTTCCGGACGGTGATTGTGCGAACTACGTGAAAGTCGATGGGCGGTGCCTGGTCCAAGTTCGTTAGACAACCAGCTCTTGTTTGCATTTCGCTTCATTTAACTATGTATTGTGTATACGAGAATAAAAATAAGTTATGATCTATAA